>NW_026576220.1:32500-117500 GCF_028641065.1 Leucoraja erinaceus | reverse complement strand
TCCTGCATCTAGCCTGTCCAACCCCTTTAATAGAAACACGGTTGGTATATCATTTTTTGCGGAGTTTTGTGTTACAATAGAGCGATTGATTTTCCTTTCTTCTTTTTTTTCTTTTCTTTCTAGGGTCTTATTTCTTTTCTTTGCTTCCTTCTCTAATTCCTTCCCTAAGGGGTTCTCTTCTCCCAACACTTTCCTACACCTTCACGACTCTTGCTTACTTTCCTTACTTCTTTTATTTCAATCTTTTTTAAAGCTCAAACAATGAAGTGGTACAACATAATGTAATAAGATATATGCGATGTATTAATGTGATTTACTGTACTGCTAATAAAAATAAAATTAAAAAAATATTTTTAAAAAAGAAATCAGAGGGGTAACTTTTCCACACAGAGGGAGGGTGGTGGGTGTATGGAACGAGCTGCCAGAGGAGGTAGTTGAGGCTGGGACTATCCCAACGTTTAAGAAACATTTAGACAGGTACATGGATAGGACGGGTTTGGAGGGATATAGAAACATAGAAACATAGAAATTAGGTGCAGGAGTAGGCCATTCGGCCCTTCGAGCCTGCACCGCCATTCAATATGATCATGGCTGATCATCCAACTCAGTATCCCGTACCTGTCTTCTCTCCATACCCCCTGATCCCCTTAGCCACAAGGGCCACATCTAACTCCCTCTTAAATATAGCCAATGAACTGTGGCCTCAACTACCCTCTGTGGCAGAGAGTTCCAGAGATTCACCACTCTCTGCGTGAAAAAAGTTCTTCTCATCTCGGTTTTAAAGGATTCCCCCCTTATCCTTAAGCTGTGACCCCTTGTCCTGGACTTCCCCAACATCGGGAACAATCTTCCTGCATCTAGCCTGTCCAACCCCTTAAGAATTTTGTAAGTTTCTATAAGATCCCCTCTCAATCTTCTAAATTCTAGAGAGTATAAACCAAGTCTATCCAGTCTTTCTTCATAAGACAGTCCTGACATCCCAGGAATCAGTCTGGTGAACCGTCTCTGCACTCCCTCTATGGCAATAATGTTCTATGGACCAAACGCGGGCAGGTGGGACTAGTGTAACTGGGACGTTGTTGGCCGGCGGGGGCAGGGGTGAGCTGGGCCGAAGTTTCCACTCTGTGTGAGTCTCTTAACTGTGCCGTTATTCCCCGGATACAGAACGACTGGGAGCTCAGGCCGGGCCAGAGCGTGCGGATCTACTCCTTGGGGAAGAAGCGGGTAGTGCAGCTGGGAAGGTGCGGGCTGGAAGAATCAGGAACGTATACCTGCGACGTCGGTGACAGCAAGACCAGCGCCAAGCTGGAGGTTTACGGTGAGTTTTGTTTCTAACCCCCACGGGCCACGGGACAACGCTCACACTCCGGAGGAATTCTGCGGGATATTAACAAGGACGCCAGTCACGGATAGTTTAGATTAGTCACCGAACAGTGAAAGCGTGGATGTGGACAGGATGTTCCCACTAGTGGGAGAGTCTAGGATTAGAGGGCGCAGCCTCAGAATTAAAGGACGTTCTTGTAGGAAGGAGATGAGGTGGAATTATTTGCCACAGACAGCTGTGGAGGCCCAGTCAATGGATATTTTTATAGACACATAGAAACATAGAAAATACGTGCAGGAGTAGGCCATTCGGCCCTTCGAGCCTGCACCATTCGCCATTCAATATGATCATGGCTGATCATCCAACTCAGTATCCCGTACCTGCCTTCTCTCCATACCCCCTGATCCCCTTAGCCACAAGGGCCACATCTAACTCCCTCTTAAATATAGCCAATGAACTGTGGCCTCAACAACCCTCTGCGGCAGAGAGTTCCAGAGATTCACCACTCTCTGTGTGAAAAAAGTTCTTCTCATCTCGGTTTTAAATGATTTCCCCCTTATCCTTAAACTGTGACCCCTTGTCCTGGACTTCCCCAACATCGGGAACGATGTTTCCACTGGTGGGAGAATCTAGGACCATGATCATATTGAATGGCGGTGCTGGCTCGAAGGGCCGAATGGCCTACTCCTGCACCTATTGTCTATTGGGATGAGGAGGAATCTCTTTAGTCAGAGGGTGGTGAATCTGTGGGATTCTTTGCCACACAGACGGCTGTGGAGGCCACAAGTCAGTGGATAATTTTTAAGGCAGAGATAGATTCTTGATTAGTGCGGGTGTCAGGGGTTATGGGGAGAAGGCAGGAGAATGGGGTTAGAAGGGAGAGATAGATCAGCCGTGATTGAATAGCGGAGTAGACTTGATGGGCTGAATGGCCTAATCCTGCTCCTATCACTGATGAGCTTAGTTTAGTTTGTCAGGGACAGTTTCTTCCCGGCTGTTATCAGGCAACTGAACCGTCCTACCACCAGCTAGAGTGTTTAGTTCCTTGTCCCGTGTACCGAGGTACAGTGAAAAGCTTCTGTTGCGTGCTAACCAGTCAGCGGAAAGACAACACATGATTACAATCGAGCCGTCCACAGTGTACAGATACAGGATAAAGGGAATAACGTTTAGTGCAAGGTAAAGTCCGATCAAGGATAGTCCGAGGGTCTCCAATGAGGTGGATGGGAGGTCAGGACCGCTCTCTAGTTGGTGAGAGGACGGTTCAGTTGCCTGATAACAGCCGGGAAGAAACTGTCCCTGAATCTGGAGGTGTGTGTGCGTGTTGTTTTCACACTTCTGTACCTCTTGCCCGATGGGAGAGGGGAGAAGAGGGAGTGACCGGGGGTGAGACTGGTCCTTGATGATGCTGCTGGCCTTGTGGTCAGCAGTCCCAAACTCCCATCTACCTCATTGGAGACCCTCGGACTATCGTTGGCTGGACTTTACCTTGCACTGAACAATATTCACGGGGCGGTCACGGTGGTGCGGCGGGTAGAGTTACTGCCTCACAGCGCCAGAGGCCACAGGTTCGATCCCGACTACGGGTGCTGTCTGTACGGAGTTTGCACGTTCTCCCCGTGACCTGCGTGGGTTTTCTCCGGGTGCTCCGGTTTCCTCCCACACTCCAAAGATGGTTAATTTGGCTTTGGAAAAAAATTAATTGTAAATTGTTCCTTGGGGTTAGGATAGTGTTAGTGTGCGGGGATCGCTGGTCAGAGCGGACTCGATGGGCAGAAGGGCCTGTTTCCGTGCTGTATCTCTAAACTAAACTAAACATGGAACACACTGATCACTTAGAATCTTGTCTATGGCAACATCTCTGGAGAGAAGGAATAGGTGACGTTTCTGGTCGAGACCCTTCTCTCCAGAGATGCTGCCTGACCTGTTGTGTTACTCCAGCTTTATAGTCTAGAGATACAGCGCGGAAACAGGCCCTTCGGCCCAACGTGTCCGCGCCGACCAGCGATCCCCGCACACTAACACTATCCTACACTAGGGACAATTTACACACACACACACACCAAAGCCAATTAACCTACAAACCTGCACGTCTTTGGAGTGTGGGAGGAAACCGAAGATCTCGGAGACAATCCACGCAGGTCACGGGGAGAACGTGCAAACTCCGTACAGACAGCACCCGTAGTCGGGATCGAACCCGGGTCTCTGGCGCTGCATTGGCTGTAAGGCAGCAACTCTACCACTGCGACTGGCCTGTCTATCTTCAGTTTAAACCCTCATCATGTATCTGTACACTGTGGACGGCTCGATTGTGATCATGTGTAATCATTCCGCTGGCTGGAGAGCGCGACACAACAAAGCGTGTCATTGTACCTCGGCACACGTGACAATAAACTAAACTAAAGTTGGGAAAAGGGGAAGTACAACGGGATCTGGGGGTCCTTGTACATCAGTCTATGAAAGTAAGCATGCAGGTACAGCAGGTAGTGAAGAAAGCGAATGGGCATGTTGGCCTTCACTACAAGAGGAATCGAATATAGGAGCAAAGAGGTCCTTCTGCAGTTGTACAGGGCCCTAGTGAGACCACACCTGGAGTATTGTGTGCAGTTTTGGTCCCCTAATTTGAGGAAGGACATTCTTGCTATTGAGGGAGTGCAGCGTAGGTTCACCAGGTTAATTCCCGGGATGGCGGGACTGTCATATGCTGAGAGAATGGAGCGGCTGGGCTTGTACACTCTGGAGTTTAGAAGGATGAGAGGGATTCTTATTGAAACATATAAGATTGTTAAGGGTTTGGACACGCTAGAGGCAGGAAACATGTTCCCGATGTTGGGGGAGTCCAGAACCAGGGGCCACACACACACAGTTTAAGAATAAGGGGTAAGCCATTTAGAACGGAGATGAGGAAACACTTTTTCTCACAGAGAGTGGTGAGTCTGTGGAATTCTCTGCCTCAGAGGGCGGTGGAGGCCGGTTCTCTGGATGCTTTCAAGACAGAGCTAGATAGGGCTCTTAAAGATAGCGGAGTCAGGGGATATGGGGAGAAGGCAGGAACGGGGTACTGATTGGGGATGATCAGCCATGATCACATTGAATGGCGGTGCTGGCTCGAAGGGCCGAATGGCCTCTACTCCTGCAACTATTGTCTGCTGTCACTTTACAGAGCGGGAGATCGTCATCACGAAGCCGCTGGAGGACGTGGAGGTGCGGGAGAACGGTAACGCCGTCTTCGTCTGCGAAGTCTCGCACGAGGGGGTGAAGAGCGAGTGGTGGAAGAACGGAGAGAAAGTCAAGTCGAACAACTGCGTCAAGACGAGACAGGAGGGTGAGCAGGACCCTCGGCGGGCCGAAGGGCCTGGATCCATGCGCTGGATCTCTAAATTGTAACGGCGAGAGGATTCTAAAAGTAGAGGGCGCGGGCTGAAGTCGAGAGGGGGCAGGTTCTAGGCGGCAGCTTTTTTACACTCGGAGGGGAGTCACGGTCGCACAGCGGGTAGAGTTGCTGCATTACAGCGAATGCAGCGCCGGAGACCCCGGTTTGGGTCCCGACTACGGATGCTGTCTGTGCGGAGTTTGCACGTTCTCCCCGTGACCTGCGTTGGGTTTTATCTAAACGGTGGCCGATTGGGAAAGGGGGAGATGCAACGAGACCTGGGTGTCATGGTACACCAGTCATTGAAGGTAGGCATGCAGGTGCAGCAGGCAGTGAAGAAAGCGAATGGCATGTTGGCTTTCATTGCAAGAGGATTTGAGTATAGGAGCAGGGAGGTTCTACTGCAGTTGTATAGGGTCTTGATGAGACCACACCTGGAGTATTGCGTACAGTTTTGGTCTTCAAATCTGAGGAAGGACATTATTTCCATAGAGGGAGTGCAGAGACGGTTCACCAGACTGATTCCTGGGATGTCAGGACTGTCTTATGAAGAAAGACTGGATAGACTTGGTTTATACTCTCTAGAATTTAGAAGATTGAGAGGGGATCTTATAGAAACTTACAAATTAAGGGGTTGGACAGGCTAGATGCAGGAAGATTGTTCCCGATGTTGGGGAAGTCCAGGGCAAGGGGTCACAGCTTAAGGATAAGGGGGAAATCCTTTAAAACCGAGATTTTTTTTTCACGCAGAGAGTGGGAATCTCTGGAACTCTCTGCCACAGAGGGTAGTTGAGGCAGTCCATTGGCTATATTTAAGAGGGAGTTAGATGTGGCCCTTGTGGCCAAGGGGATCAGAGGGTATGGAGAGAAGGCAGGTACGGGATACTGAGTTGGATGATCAGCATGATCATATTAAATGGCGGTGCAGGCTCGAAGGGCCGAATGGCCTACTCCTGCACCTAATTTCTATGTTTCTATGTTTCTATGTTTTCTCCTTGTTCCCAAAGATGTCAAGAGTCAAGAGTCAATTTAATTGTCATTTGGACCCCTTGAGGTCCAAACGAAATGCCGTTTCTGCAGCCATACATTACAAACAAATAGACCCAAGACACAACATAATTTACATAAACATCCATCACATTGCTGTGATGGAAGGCCAAAAAAAAATATCTCTCCACTGCACTCCCCCCCCCCCCCCCCCCCCCCCCCCCCATGTCAGAGTCAAAATCATAAGCCCCCGGCTGGCGATGGCGATTGTCCCGCGGCCAGTAAAGCCACGCCGGGTGGTGCAAGGTCGCACACCGGGTCTTGGTGTTAGAGCCCCCGGCGTGCGCTCGCAGAGTCCCGCGGCCGTTCCAAGCCGCGCGGGGTGGTGATGTCAGGCCCCGCTCCAGGAGCTCTTCGACCCCGCAACTCGGGCGGGAGAAGTCACCGTTGCAGGAGCCCTGAAAAGCGGTCTCCCTCCAGGGACCCACGGGCCATCGGTGCCGCCGTCCGCAGACCCGCAGTTGCAGCCTCCGAATCTCCGGAGGTCGGGCCGCAGCAGCAGCAGCAGCAGCAGCGCTCCACCACCGCTCCACCCGCTCCGGACTCGGCCAGCTCCGCGACGGTGACGGTGAGTCGTCGGCACCAGAGCCCCCGGTCTTCTCCTGTTGGAGGCCGCTCCTCATTGCAGCCCCAACGACAACGGAGACCCGACAAAGAAAAGGTCGGGTCTCCCGTGCAGGGAGAGATTTAAAAGTTACCTCCTCCCTCACACCCCACCCCCACCTCCCCACACACACACCCCAACAAAAAATAACAAAAACTACATAAAAACATAGACAAAAAATAATAAAAACGCAGACGGGCTGCAGAGGCCGCTGCTGACGAGAGTCGCGCCGCCTACCGGATGTGCAGGTTTGTAAGTTAATTGGCTTGGTGTAAATGTAAACAATGTCCCTTGTGGGTGTAGGATGGTGTTAGTGTGCGGGGATCGCTGGTCGGCGCGGGCACGGTGGGCCTGTTTCCGCGCTGTATATCTAGAATCTAAACTCACCCGTCCCGACGTAGTGCATCCCGTGGAGTGCAGCAGCAGCAGCAGCACGGGCGGGTCGGTCGGCAGCCCGGCCAGATGTCCGACCTTCGGACCTTCGATTTCCGCCACCACCACCACCGCTCCTTCTCACGGCCGATCGCCGGTTCACGAGTTGGACGGGGCGCCGAACTTTGCGGGCGGCCCTTCCCCCCCGGGCCAAAACTCCTCAGCTGGCCCTGCCGGCTGGACTTTGTGTGCAGTCCAGCACCCGGGGCCAACTTATCATTCACCCAGACACGGCCCAGTCGGTCAACGAATTGCCGTGGGGGAGTTTGTCCCTTATTTTGACCTGTTGTCCCTTCTTTGGGAGCGGGAACGTTGGCCACCTGACTATGACTCCATGACTCAGTGACAATTTGTGATAGTGTTGTGGAGTATTGTGCGCAGTTTTGGTCCCCTAATTTGAGGAAGGACGTTCTTGCTATTGAGGGAGCCCAGCGTAGGTTCACCAGGTTAATTCCCGGGATGGCGGGACTGTCATATGCTGAGAGAATGGAGCGGCTGGGCTTGTACACTCTGGAGTTTAGAAGGATGAGAGGGCATCTCATTGAAACATATAAGATTATTAAGGGTTTGGACACGCTAGAGGCAGGAAACATGTTCCCGATGTTGGGGGAGCCCAGAACCAGGGGCCACACACAGTTTAAGAATAAGGGGTAAGCTATTTAGAACGGAAACACTTTTTCACACCGAGAGTAGTGAGTCTGTGGAATTCTCTGCCTCAGAGGGCGGTGGAGGCCGGTTCTCTGGATGCTTTCAAGAGAGAGCTAGATAGGGCTCTTAAAAATAGCGGAGTCAGGGGATATGGGGAGAAGGCAGGAACGGGGTACTGATTGTGGATGATCAGCCATGATCACATTGAATGGCAGTGCTGGCTCGAAGGGCCGAATGGCCTCTACTCCTGCACCTACTGTCTATTGTGTACAATGGCACTGTGACCCTATGTCTATGACTCTAGTACATGGCTCCATGACTCTGACTTCTCTCCCTCTGCAATCCCTGGACTGTCATATGGGGAAAGATTGAAAAGACTAGGCTTGTATTCACTGGAGTTTAGAAGGATGAGTGGAGGGGATCTTATAGAAACATATAAAATTAAAAAAGGACTGGACAAGCTAGATGCAGGAAAAATGTTCCCAATGTTGGGCGAGTCCAGAACCAGGGGCCACACAGTCTTAGAATAAAGGGGAGGTCATTTAAGACTGAGGTGAGAAAAAACGTTTTCACTCGGAGAGTTGTGAATTTGTGGAATTCCCTGCCACAGAGGGTAGTGGAGGCCAAGTCACTGGATGGATTTAAGAGAGAGTTAGATAGAGCTCTAGGGGCTAGTGGAGTCAAGGGATATGGGGAGAAGGCAGGCACGGGTTATTGATAGGGGACGATCAGCCATGATCGCATTGAATGGCGGTGCTGGCTCGAAGGGCCGAGTGGCCTCTACTCCTCCACCTATTGTCTATGTTTCTATGTTTCTATCCAGGGAACAAGCACTTTCTCCTGATCTGTGGGGCGCGGCCTGAGGACGCCGGGCAGATCCGCTTCACGGCCAAGGACGTTGAGTGCACGGCTAACCTCAACGTTGATGGTGAGTCCGACGAGGTTGTGGGTTCGAAGCCCGACTCGGGCACCTGTGCTTCTAACCTGGGCTGACACACCAAAGTGGGCCTCATTAAGACTCTCCCCAGCCTCCGTCGACACAGAGAGTGAAGGGCAGGAATACGAGGAGCGTTTGTCGGCACTGGGCCTGTACTCGCTGGAGTTTATAAGGAGGAGTGGCCCCCTCATTGAAACTTACCGAACAGTGAAAGGCCTGGATAGAGTGGATGTGGAGAGGATGTTTCCACTAGTGGGAGAGTCTAGGACCAGAGGGCACAGCCTCAGAATTAAAGGATGTACCGTTAAAAAGGAGATGAGGAGGAATTTCTTTAGTCAGAGGGTGGTGAATCTGTGGGATTCTTTGCCACACAGACGGCTGTGGAGGCCACAAGTGAAACAATATATTTTTAAGGTGGAGATTGACATATATTCTTAATTAGTGCGGGGGCACAGATGAGAGGGGATCTCATTGAAACATATAAGATTGTTAAGGGCTTGGACACGCTAGAGGCAGGAAACATGTTCCCGATGTTGGGGGAGTCCAGAACCAGGGGCCACACACACAGTTTAAGAATAAGGGGTAAGCCATTTAGAACGGAGACGAGGAAACACTTTTTCTCACAGAGAGTGGTGAGTCTGTGGAATTCTCTGCCTCAGAGGGCGGTGGAGGCCGGTTCTCTGGATGCTTTTAAGAGAGAGTTAGATAGGGCTCTTAAAGATAGCGGAGTCAGGGGATATGGGGGGAAGGCAGGTACGGGATACTGAGTTGGATGATCAGCCATGATCACATTGAATGGCGGTGCTGGCTCGAAGGGCCGAATGGCCTACTCCTGCACCTATTGTCTATTGTCTAAAAGACGTTCTTTAAGGAAGGAGATGAGGAGTAAAATCCCTAGTCAGAGGGTGGTGAATCTGTGGGATGTGGAGAGGATGTTTCCATTAGTGGGAGAGTCTAGGACCAGAGGGCACTGCCTCAGAATTAAAGGACGTTCCTTTTGGAAGGAGATGAGGAGGAATTTCTTTAGCCAGAGGGTGGTGAATCTGTGGGATTCTTTGCCACAGGCGGCTGTGGAGGCCACAAGTCAGTGGATATATTTAAGGCAGAGATAGATAGATTCTTGATCAGTGCGGGTGTATGGGGTTATGGGGCCGAATGGCCTACTCCTGCACCTATTGTCTATGATGAGTATATTGAATGGCGGTGCTGTCTCGAAGGGCCGAATGGCCTACTCCTGCACCTATTGTCTATAATGAGTATATTGAATGACGGTGCTGGCTCGAAGGGCCGAATGGCCTACTCCCGCACCTACTGTCTATTGTCTATAATGAGTATATTGAATGACGGTGCTGGCTCGAAGGGCCGAATGGCCTACTCCCTCACCTACTGTCTATTGTCTATAATGAGTATATTGAATGGCGGTGCTGTCTCGAAGGGCCGAATGGCCTACTCCTGCACCTATTGTCTATAATGAGTATATTGAATGGCGGTGTTGTCTCGAAGGGCCGAATGGCCTCCTCCTGCACCTATTGTCTATTGTCTATAATGAGTATATTGAATGGCGGTGCTGTCTCGAAGGGCCGAATGGCCTACTCCTACACCTACTGTCTATGTCTCCAATAATAAGCCTCTCCGTACAGAGTTGCCGATTAAGATCGTGAAGCCACTGCGGGACAAGACAGCTCTGGAGAAGCACAAGGTGATCCTGGAGTGCAAGGTGTCCAAGCCCAGGGCTCAGGTGCGATGGTTCCGGGGCGGGCAGGAGCTGGAAGACGGTGACAAGTACCAGATCAGCAGCGAGGACTGCTATCGCAAGCTGGTCATCCACGGCATCACCCTCCAGGATGAAGACACCTACACCTGCGATGCCTTCGACGACAGCTCCTCGGCCAGGGTCCTGGTGGAAGGTACAGAGAGAGGGGGTGGTGAATCTGCGGGGGGTGGAGAGTGGAGAGGATGTTCACACTGGTGGGACCAGAGAACACAACCTCACAATTAAAGGATGTGGGGGGCAGTGTGTGAAAGGAGAGGGTGGGAGGGGAGAGAGGTGGGGAGAGAGGTGGGGAGATAGATGGAGGGGTGGAGAGGCAGATGACAGCCGGAGGGGAGGGGGGAGTGGGTAGGGGGGTGAGGGGTGGAGAGAGGGGTAGGGTGTGGCAGGGATGGGGAGATAGATGGAGAGGAGAGGAAGAGGGGGTGGGGAGGGGTGGAGAGGGGGGGTGAGAGACGGAGAGGCGTTGGGAAGAGGAAGAAAAGGATTTGAGTATAGGAGCAGGGAGGTTCTACTGCAGTTGTACAGGGTCTTGGTGAGACCACACCTGGAGTATTGCGTACAGTTTTGGTCTCCAAATCTGAGGAAGGACATTATTGCCGGGAGTGCAGAGAAGGTTCACCAGACTGATTCCTGGGATGTCAGGACTGTCTTATGAAGAAAGACTGGATAGACTTGGTTTATACTCTCTAGAATTTAGGAGATTGAGAGGGGATCTTATAGAAACTTACAAAATTCTTAAGGGGTTGGACAGGCTAGATGCAGGAAGATTGTTCCCGATGTTGGGGAAGTCCAGGACAAGGGGTCACACAGTTTAAGGATAAGGGGGAAATCTTTCAGGACCGAGATGAGAAAAACATTTTCTTTCACACAGAGAGTGGTGAATCTGTGGAACTCTCTGCCACAGAGGGTAGTTGAGGCCACAGTTCATTGGCTATATTTAAGAGGGAGTTAGATGTGGCCCTTGTGGCTAAAGGGATCAGGGGGTATGGAGAGAAGGCAGGGATGGAATACTGAGTTGGATGATCACCCATGATCATATTGAATGGCGGTGCAGGCTCGAAGGGCTGAATGGCCTCTACTCCTGCACCTATTTTCTATGTTTCTATGTTTGTATGTGGAGGGGATGTTTCCACTAGTGGGAGAGTCTAGGACTAGAGGGCACAGCCTCACAATCAAAGCTTGGACACGCTGGAGGCAGGAAACATGTTCCCGATGTTGGGGGAGTCCAGAACCAGGGGCCACACACACAGTTTAAGAATAAGGGGTAAGCTATTTGGAACGGAGACGAGGAAACACTTTTTCTCACAGAGAGTTGTGAGTCTGTGGAATTCTCTGCCTCAGAGGGCGGTGGAGGCCGGTTCTCTGGATGCTTTCAAGAGAGAGATAGATAGGACTCGTAAAGATAGCGGAGTCAGGGGATATGGGGAGAAGACAGGAACGGGGTACTGATTGGGGATAATCAGCCATGATCACATTGAATGGCGGTGCTGGCTCGAAGGGCCGAATGGCCTCTACTCCTGCACCTATTGTCTATTGTCTAAAGGACGTTCTTTAAGGAAGGAGATGAGGAGAAATATCCGTAGTCAGAGGGTGGTGAATCTGTGGGATGTGGAGAGGATGTTTCCACCAGTGGGAGAGTCTAGGACCAGAGGGCACAGCCTCAGAATTAAAGGACGTTCCTTTCAGGAAGGAGATGAGGAGGAATTTCTTTAGTCAGAGGGTGGTGAATCTGTGGAATTCTTTGCCACAGACGGCTGTGGAGGCCACGTCAGTGGATATTTATAAGGCAGAGATAGATAGATTCTTGATTAGTGCGGGTGTCAGGGGTTATGGGGAGAAGACGGGAGAATGGGGTTAGGAGGGAGAGATAGATCAGCCGTGATTGAATGGCGGAGTAGACTCGATGGGCCGAATGGCCTAATTTTGCTCCTATCACTTGTGAACCACTATACAAAGTACAACACTGTTGGGGCAGGGTGGCTCAGCGATAGAGTTGCTGCCTCACAGCTCCACAGACACGGGTTTGATCACCTCATAAACTCGACGGGCCGAATGGCCTACTCCTGCACCTACTTTGGGGAAAAACCTTTTATGAGGTGCTGTCGTGTGTTCAGTTATGACGTGGGGTGGAGAGAGGTGTGGGGGGGGGGGCGGGGGGGGGGGGTAGAAGTGAGGTGAGGGTGGGGGGAGGGGGGGGAGAGGGGTAGAGAGGAAGGAATGGGGGGGGGGAGTTGGGTGTCAAAATGAGAGGGTGGGGGGGAGGAGTGGGGAGGGGTTGAGAGGAAGGGGAAGAGGGAGGGGTGAGAGATCGAGAGGCAGGGGGGGGGGTGAGGGGGTGGAAACATATAAACATAGACAATAGGTGCAGGAATAGGCCATTCGGCCCTTCGAGCCTGCACCGCCATTCAATATGATCATGGCTGATCATCCAACTCAGTATCCCGTACCTGCCTTCTCTCCATACCCCCTGATCCCCTTAGCCACAAGGGCCACATCTAACTCCCTCTTAAATATAGCCAATGCATCAGGAGAGAGGGGGGATGAGGGGGGTGGAGAGAGATGGGGAGAGAGGGAGGGGTGGAGAGGGGGGTGAGAGACGGAGTTGCAGAGGGGGGGGGGGGGGGTGGTTGGGGAGGGGGAGGGAGGGGAGAGAGGGGTTATAGGGGAAGGATAGTGGGGGGGGCAGTGTGAAAAGGAGAGGGTGGGAGGGGAGAGAGGTGGGGAGATAGATGGAGGGGTGGAGATGGGGTGACAGCCGGAGGGGTGGAGAGAGGGGTAGGGTGTGGCAGGGATGGGGAGATAGATGGAGAGGAGAGGAAGAGGGGGTGGGGAGAGGTGGAGAGGGGGGTGAGAGACGGAGAGGCGTTGGGAAGAGGAAGAAAAGGATTTGAGTATAGGAGCAGGGAGGTTCTACTGCAGTTGTACAGGGTCTTGGTGAGACCACACCTGGAGTATTACGTACAGTTTTGGTCTCCAAATCTGAGGAAAGACATTCTTGCCATAGAGGGAGTGCAGAGAAGGTTCACCAGACTGATTCCTGGGATGTCAGGACTGTCTTATGAAGAAAGACTGGATAGACTTGGTTTATACTCTCTAATTTAGGAGATTGAGAGGGGATCTTATAGAAACTTTACAAAATTCTTAAGGGGTTGGACAGGCTAGATGCAGGAAGATTGTTCCCGATGTTGGGGAAGTCCAGGACAAGGGGTCACAGCTTAAGGATAAGGGGGAAATCCTTTAAAACCGAGATGAGAAGAACTTTTTTCACACAGAGAGAGTGGTGAATCTCTGGAACTCTCTGCCACAGAGGGTAGTTGAGGCCAGTTCATTGGCTATATTTAAGAGGGAGTTAGATGTGGCCCTTGTGGCTAAGGGGATCAGAGGGTATGGAGAGAAGGCAGGTACGGGATACTGAGTTGGATGATCAGCCATGATCATATTGAATGGCGGTGAAGGCTCGAAGGGCCGAATGGCCTACTCCTGCACCTAATTTCTATGTTTCTATGTTTTCTAAGAGGGCGGGGGTGGGGAGATGGAGAGGAAGAGGGAGGGGGTGGAGAGGGGGTGAGAGACGGAGAGGCAGAAGGGAGAGAGGGGGGGGTGGGGAGCGGGAGGGGGTGGAGAGGGGGTGGGGAGGGGGGTGAGACGGTGTGGCGGAAGGGAGAGGGGGGGGAGATGGAGAGGATGTCCTTCCAAATCTAATCTAATCTAATCTAATCTAAGAGGGAGGGGAGGTGGATAGGGGTGAGAGACGGAGAGGGGGGTGGGGAGAGGGAGTGGTGGAGAGGGGGGGGTGAGAGGGGTGGGGAGAGGGGCGGGGGGTAGTGGTGGAGAGGGGTGAGAGGCGGAGAGGCGGAAGGGAGATGGGGGGGGGGGTTAGTGGGGTGAGGGTGTCCCCAATGACCCTGCCCTGCCCTCCACCCCCTGTACTACAGAACAAGCCATCCTGGTGGTGAGGGAGCTGCAGGACGTGGAGGTGACTGCCCCGGGCGAGGCCCAGCTGGAGTGCGAGCTGTCGGTGCAGGTGATGAGATCGCCACAGTGGAGCCTGAACGGGCAGCTCCTGACCCGCGGCCCGGGGGTGAGGATGGAGACTGCGGGCACTGTCCAGCGCCTGGTCCTGACCGACACCTCGCCGGCCATGAGCGGCCTGGTCAAGCTCACCGCCGGTAAAGCCAGGACCAGCGCCCAGCTCACCGTCAAAGGTAAACCCGTAAACGCGAGGTTATCCACTTTGGTAGCAAAAACTGGAAGGAAAGACATTCCTGCCGTAGAGGGTGTACAGAGAAGGTTCACCAGACTGATTCCTGGGATGGCTGGACTTTCATATGACGAAAGACTGGATAGACTTGGTTTATACTCGCAATCTAGATGCTGAGTTTTCTTCACTGCCTGTTGTAGGACAGGTTTAGAGGGATATGGTCCAAACGCAGGCCGGTTGGACTAGTGTAGATGGGGCATGTTGGCCGGTGTGGGCAATAGTACACCAGTCATTGAAAGTAGGCATGCAGGTGCAGCAGGCAGTAAAGAAAGCGAATGGTATGTTGGCTTTCATAGCAAAAGGATTTGAGTATAGGAGCAGGGAGGTTCTACTGCAGTTGTGCAGGGTCTTGGTGAGACCACACCTGGAGTATTGCATACAGTTTTGGTCTCCTAATCTGAGGAAGGACATTATTGCCATAGAGGGAGTACAGAGAAGGTTCACCAGACTGATTCCTGGGATGTCAGGACTTTCATATGAAGAAAGACTGGATAGACTTGGTTTATACTCTCTAGAATTTAGGAGATTGAGGGGGGATCTTATAGAAACTTACAAAATTCTTAAGGGGTTGAACAGGCTAGATGCAGGAAGATTGTTCCCGATGTTGGGGAAGTCCAGGACAAGGGGTCACACAGTTTAAGGATAAGGGGGAAATCCTTTAAAACCGAGATGAGAAGAACTTTTTTCACACAGAGAGTGGTGAATCTCTGGAACTCTCTGCCACAGAGGGTAGTTGAGGCCACACAGTTCATTGGCTATATTTAAGAGGGAGTTAGATGTGGCCCTTGTGGCTAAAGGGATCAGGGGGTATGGAGAGAAGGCAGGTACGGGATACTGAGTTGGATGATCAGCCATGATCATATTGAATGGCGGTGCAGGCTCGAAGGGCCGAATGGCCTCTACTCCTGCACCTAATTTCTATGTTTCTATGTTTCTATGTCTATGTTTCTAAGGGCTACTTGTGACTCAATGATGCCAAATTAAACCAACCTCACAGCGATCACTCTCCCTGTCTCTAAACAGAGAGAGAGTTATGTTAAAACATCACCCTAAGAGGAAATACATTTTTGGTGATGCTATTTATATTGAAGGATAGTGTAGCAAGCACTAAGTTTGTTCTTACAGCTGTTGAGATCCATAATGTCGATGCAACTTGGCCCGCAGACAGTCTTGCTGTGTCCGGTAATGCCAGCAGTTGGCAGTGGTGAGCTGTCAGATGCCTTGTCTAAGCTCACTATGTTTGCAGCATAGAGCAGCAACAGCTCAAATTAATGCTGGAGTAACTCAGCGGGCCAGGCAGCATCTGTGGAGAACATGGATAGGTGACGTTTCACAGAGTGCTGGAGTAACTCAGCGGGTCAGGCAACATCTGTGGAGAACATGGATCGGTGACGTTTCACAGAGTGCTGGAGTAACTCAGCGGGCCAGGCAGCATCTGTGGAGAACATGGATAGGTGACGTTTCACAGAGTGCTGGAGTAACTCAGCGGGTCAGGCAACATCTATGGAGAACATGGATAGGTGACGTTTCACAGAGTGCTGGAGTAACTCAGCGGGTCAGGCAGCATCTATGGAGCTAAGGAAATAGGCAACGTTTCGGGCCGAAACCCGGAAGGGTTTCGGCCCGAAACGTTGCCTATTTCCAGAAGGTTCGGCCCGAAATGTTGCCTATTTCCTTAGCTCCATAGATGCTGCTGCACCATAACTCAGCGGGTCAGGCAGCATCTGTGGAGAACATGGATAGGTGACGTTTCACAGAGTGCTGGAGTAACTCAGCGGGTCAGGCAGCATCTGTGGAGAACATGGAATAGGTGACGTTTCACAGAGTGCTGGAGTAACTCAGTGGGTCAAGACACTTCAGGGGCAGGAGTAGGCCATTCGGCCCTTTTTCGTGGCTTTTCACCTCTTGAATTTTCGTGGCATAGAAACATAGACAATAGGTGCAGGAGGAGGCCATTCGGCCCTTCGAGCCAGCACCGCCATTCATTGTGATCATGGCTGATCGTCCCCAATCAATAACCCGTGCCTGCCTTCTCCGCATATCCCTTGACTCCACTAGCCCCTAGAGCTCGATCTAACTCTCTCTTAAATCCATCCAGTGACTTGGCCTCCACTGCCCTCTGTGGCAGGGAATTCCACAAATTCACAACTCTCTGGGTGAAAACATTTTTTCTCACCTCAGTCTTAAATGACCTCCCCTTTATTCTAAGACTGTGTGTGCCCCTGGTTCTGGACTCGCCCAACATTGGGAACATTTTTCCTGCATCTAGCTTGTCCAGTCCTTTTATAATTTTATATGTTTCTATAAGAATCCCCCCCTCATCCTTCTAAACTCCAGTGAATACAAGCCTAGTCTTTTCAATCTTTCCTCATATGACAGTCCCGCCATCCCAGGGATCAATCTCGTGAACCTACGCTGCACTGCCTCAATCACAAGGATGTCCTTCCTCAAATTAGGAGACCAAAACTGTACGCAATACTCCAGATGTGGTCTCACCAGAGCCCTATACAACTGCAGAAGAACCTCTCTACTCCTATACTGAAATCCTCTTGTTATGAAGGCCAACATTCCATTAGCTTTCTTCACTGCCTGCTGCACCTGCACGCCAACTTTCAGTGACCGGTGTACAAGGACACCCAGGTCTCGCTGCACCTCCCCCTTACCTAACCTAACCCCATTCAGATAATAATCTGCCCCCTTGTTTTTGCCACCAATGTTTTAATTTCTTTAATTTTCGTGGCTTTTCACGTCATGGATTTTCGTCGCTTCATGTTCTGCCTGAACCGCTGAGTTACTCCAGCTCCTGGTGTTTTGCTCAAGATTCCAGCATCTGCCTCCATTATCTAATCCTCATTGACTTCTCTCTGTTCAAAAAAATGAAGGAAGAACTCAGTGGGTCAGGCAGCATCTGTGGAGGGAATTAGACAGGCGAGGTTTCAGGCCAGGAACCTTCTTCGGACTGATGGTGATGCCTGTCTTAAGGGTCTTGACAATGTTTGTCTGTCCATTCCTTCCACAGATACTGCCTGGTTCGCTGAGTTTAGTCGAGATACAGCGCCGAAGCAGGCCCTTCAGCCCATTGAGTCCCCACCGACCCCACACCGACCAGCGATCCCCCAGCACGCTAGCTACAGTATCTCCATATAACCATATAAAACAATTACAGCACGGAAACAGGCCATCTCGACCCTTCTAGTCCGTGCCGAACACATAATCTCCCCTAGTCCCATCTACCTGCGCTCAGACCATAACCCTCCATTCCCTTCCCATCCATATAACTATCCAATTTATTTTTAAATTATAAAAACGAACCTGCCTCCACCACCTTCACTGGAAGCTCATTCCACACAGCCACCACTCTCTGTAAAGAAGTTCCCCCTCATGTTACCCCTAAACTTCAGTCCCTTAATTCTGAAGTCATGTCCTCTTGTTTGAATCTTCCCTATTCTCAAAGGGAAAAGCTTATCCACATCAACTCTGTCTATCCCTCTCATCATTTTAAAGACCTTTATCAAGTCCCCCCTTAACCTTCTGCGCTCCAAAGAATAAACCCCACACACATTAGGGACAATTTACAATTTTTTTACCCAAGACAATTAACCTACAAACCTGCACGCCTTTGGAGTGCGAGAGGAAACCGGAGCGCCCGGAGAAAACCCACTTGGTCACGGGGAGAACGTGCAAACTCCGTACAGCCGGCGCCCTTCGTCAGGATAAGGACATTATTGCCATAGAGGGAGTGCAGAGACGGTTCACCAGACTGATTCCTGGGATGTCAGGACTGTCTTATGAAGAAAGACTGGATAGACTCGGTTTATACTCTCTAGAATTTAGGAGATTGAGGGGGGGATCTTATAGAAACTTACAAAATTCTTAAGGGGTTGGACAGGCTAGATGCAGGAAGATTGCTCCCGATGTTGGGGAAGTCCAGGACAAGGGGTCACACAGTTTAAGGATAAGGGGGAAATCCTTTAAAACCGAGATGAGAAGAACTTTTTTCACACAGAGAGTGGTGAATCTCTGGAACTCTCTGCCGCAGAGGGTAGTCGAGGCCACAGTTCATTGGCTATATTTAAGAGGGAGTTAGATGTGGCCCTTGTGGCTAAGGGGATCAGGGGGTAGGAGAGAAGGCAGGTACGGGATACTGAGTTGGATGATCAGCCATGATCATATTGAATGGCGGTGCAGGCTCGAAGGGCCGAATGGCCTCCTACTCCTGCACCTAATTTCTATGTTTCTATGTTTCTAGGATTGAACCCGGGTCTCTGGCGCTGCTAGGCAGCACCTCCTAAAACCTCCGCTGTTCCAGGAGTGGACTCCTGCACATCGGCGAGACCAAGCGCAGTTTCGCTGGACACCTCCGCTCAGTTTGCCTGGACCCAAGTGATCTTGCGTTAGCCAAACACTTCAACTCCCATTCCCACACTGTGGCCTTTCTGTCCTGGGCCTCCTCCACCGTCAGAGTGAGGCCCAGCGCAAATTGGGAAGAACAGCACCTCATATTCTTACACCCCAGCGATATGAACCCTTGCTCTCCCTCTCTCTCCATCCCTCCCCCATCCTAATTCTCCCACCAGTCTGACTGTCCTCCTGATGACATTTTACATTGCATGCCTCGTTGTCACCTTCCCCTCTCGCTAACAATCATCTAGTCTACATTGTCTATGAGTTTAGTCCCTTTGATCTCTTGTTTTTCACACCTCGCCCTTCCATACCTCTAGTTTCCCCCCCCCCCCCTCAGTCTGAAGAAGGGTCTCGACCCGAAACGTCACCCGTTCCTTTCATCTCAGAGATGCTGCCTGTCCCGCTGAGTTAGACAATAACAATAGACAATAGGTGCAGGAGTATGCCATTCAGCCCTTCGAGCCATTCTATGTGATCATATAACCATATAACAATAACAGCACGGAAACAGGCCATCTCGGCCCTTCTAGTCCGTGCCGAACACGTATTCTCCCCTAGTCCCATCTACCTGCGCTCAGACCATAACCCTCCATTCCCTTCCTGTCCATATAACTATCCAATTTATTTTTAAATGATAAAAACTAACCTGCCTCCACCACCTTCACTGGAAGCTCATTCCACACACAGCCACCACTCTCTGAGTAAAGAAGTTCCCCCTCATGTTACCCTTAAACTTCAGTCCCTTAATTCTCAAGTCATGTCCCCTTGTTTGAATCTTCCCTACTCTCAGTGGGAAAAGCAAAAGATGATCATGGCTGATCATCCCCAATCAGTACCCCGTTCCTGCCTTCTCCCCATATCCCCTGACTCCGCTATTTTTAAGAGCCCTATCTAGCTCTCTCTTGAAAGTATCCAAAGAACCGGCCTCCACTGCCCTCTGAAGCAGAGAATTCCACAGACTCACAACTCTCTGTGAGAAAAAGTGTTTCCTCGTCTCCGTTCTAAATGGCTTACCCCTTATTCTTAAACTGTGTGTGTGGCCCCTGGTTCTGGACTCCCCCAACATCGGGAACATGTTTCCTGCCTCTAGCGTGTCCAAACCCTTAATAATCTTATATGTTTCAATGAGATGCCCTCTCATCCTTCTCAACTCCAGAGTGTACAAGCCCAGCCGCTCCATTCTCTCAGCATATGACAGTTCCACCATCCCGGGAATTAACCTGGTGAACCTACGCTGCACTCCCTCAATAGCAAGAATGTCCTTCCTCGAATTAGGGGACCAAAATTAGGGGATCCCTTGGCTTACTCCTTATTCTTAAACTGTGTGTGTAGCAGGATGGTGCCAGTTCACGGGGTGATCGCTGGTCGGCGCGGACTCGGCCGGCAAAAGACCCAGCATTTTGTGTGTGTTACTCATCCCTTCGTTGACTTCTCTTCCTTGTTCTTCACAGCTGAGTAGACGGAGCAGAATGAAGAGAGATGCACACCACTTGGGAAGGTTCGCACACACCGACAACAGGTCATCTGCAGACCCCCCCCCGGACTGACCCCCACCCACTACCCTCGGTGTGTGGGTTAGGCATCTCGTTGTTGGCCCAAACAGACCACGTCTCACAACTCACACAAATGCTGCCGACCACAGATGCCTCCAGAACTGTGTGAAACGTCAACTATCCCATGTTCTCCACAGATGCCTGACCCGTCACCTCTCACCACATCCGAAACCCTGTACCCACTGCCGAATGAAGAAGGATCCCAGTCCCGAAACGTCAAAGAGTCTGAAGAAGGGTCCCGGCCCGGTGAAACGTCACCTATCCATCTTCTCCACAGATGCTGCCTGACCCCCTGAGTTGCTCCAGCACTCTGTGTATCGTCACATATCCATCTTCCCCCCAGATCCTCCCTCTTCCCCTGCGCTACTCCCTCACGCTCTGAAACGTCACCTATCCATGTTCTCCACAGATCCTGCCTGACCCTCTGAGTTACTCCAGCACTTTGTGAAACATCACCTAGCCATGTTCTCTCCACAGATGCTGTCTGACCCGCTGAGTTACTCCAGCTCTCTGTGAAACGTCACCTATCCATGTTCTCCACAGATGCTGCCTGACCCGCTGAGTTACTCCAGCACTCTGTGAAACGTCACCTATCCATGTTCTCCACAGATGCTGCCTGCCTGACCCGCTGAGTTACCAGCACTCTGTGTCTTCTTTTGTAAACCAGCATCTGCAGTTCTCTTGTTCAAGAAGGAACTGCAGATGCTGGAATATCGAAGGAACACAAAAATGGTGGGGGAAACTCAGCGGGTGCAGCAGCATCTATGGAGCGAAAGGAAATGGGCGACGTTTCAGGCCGAAACCCTTCTTCAGACCGATTCAGTGTCTGCAGTTCCTTGTTTCCCCCCCACTGTCGCTACTCTCTCGTATTAAGCAGGAGTCTCTGGCGATTAATCTCTGGGACAGCGCGACAAGTACGAACGAGGCAGGAGAGAGCTGTTGGGGACCCGACAAAATTGAACGTTATTTTCAATTCCCGTTGAAAGTTGAAAATGGGGAAAGATCGATGCTCTGGATGGCTGTTGGTCAATGGGTTGGTTTTCCGATTGGCCACAGAACGGCACAGTTTGCCGTGTCCAGTGACGGCTGGTTGGAGCGGACGAGCTGCCGGCATCGGGGCGGCAACTTTAGACAATAGACAACAGGCGCAGGAGTAGAGGCCATTCGGCCCTTCGAGCCAGCACCGCCATTCAATGTGATCATCCCCAATCAGTACCCTGTTCCTGCCTTCTCCCCATATCCCCTGACTCCGCTATCTTTAAGAGCCCTATCTAGTCTGGAGGTTCTATACTATTATATACTATTATATAGTTATATCACTATTATATCAGACAATAGACAACAGACAATAGGCGCAGGAGTAGGCCATTCGGCCCTTCGAACCAGCACCACCATTCAATGTGATTTTTTTTAAATTTAGCGAATACAAAGTCCTTTAGCCAAGCAGTTGCCTCTTGATTTGCTGTATGAAGGGTGACGTCCTCCTTTGAGTCTTTGTTGAGGGCATCAAATGTGACCATGGCTGATCATCCCCAATCAGTACCCCGTTCCTGCCTCCTCCCCATATCCCCTGACTCCACTATCTTTAAGAGCCCTATCTAGCTCTCTCTTAAAAGCATCCAGAGAACCGGCCTCCACCGCCCTCTGTGAGGCAGAGAATTCCACAGACTCACCACTCTCTGTGTGAGAAAAAGTGTTTCCTCGTCTCCGTTCTAAATGGCTTACCCCTTATTCTTAAACTGTGTGTGTGTGGCCCCTGGTTCTGGACTCCCCCCCCAACATCGGGAACATGTTTCCTGCCTCTAGCGTGTCCAAGCCCTTAACAATCTTATATGTTTCAAACTTTAGTTTAGAGATACAGCACGGAAACAGGCCCTTCGGCCCACCGAGTCCGCGCCGACCAGCCATCACCCCGTAAACTGGCACCATCCTGCTACACATTCTAGGGACAATTTACAATATTTACTGAAGCCAAGTAACCTGCAGAACGGATACGAGGAAACACTTTTTCCTCACAGAGAGTGGTGAGTCTGTGGAATTCTCTGCCTCAGAGGGCGGTGGAGGCAGGTTCTCTCGATGGTTTCAAGAGAGAGCTAGATAGGGCTCTTAAAGATAGCGGAGTCAGGGGATATGGGGAGAAGGCAGGGACGGGGTACTGATTGTGGATGATCAGCCTTGATCACATTGAATGCGGTGCTGGCTCGAAGGGCCGAATGGCCTCCTCCTGAACCTATTGTCTATTGTCACCCGATTCAATTCCCACCCAAGAACCTAGTGCTATTTATCATCATCAGCGGTCACTTGAAACGAGTGCGACTGTCCTCTCATGGAGGACGCCTGTGCGTAACTTTGTTTAACGTGGGGAGACTGGTGCACAGACAGCCATCCCACGTGGGGTCCTTGACAGATCTGGGTCAGGATCCAGTGGCATGGAGTCCCAGACGACCGGAGACCCTTTTCTGCTGCAGCCTTCATCCGCCTTCCCAGCCGTTGTGACGTTAGCTCCACTAAGGTCAGCCATCGTCCTCCGCCTGTTCCACCGTTGAGGTCTTGGTTGGATCGCTCTTTGTCAGAGACTTCCCCCTCGACCTTACCGCCATGGGTGGCCCTACCAGGAGCACAGCTCCAGACGGCATCGCTCTCAGGATCTCAGGTCCACACAAGCTTCTCCGCCACGACACGGTGACCATCCAAGAAGAACAGTGCCATTTAACTACATTCTGCACTCTGTATCTTCCCCTCTGCTCTCCACCTGTTGTACTTTGAGTTTGACTTAATTGTGTTGAAGTCTGGTTTTATCTGATCTGTGATTATAGTGATAGGAAGCTTTTCACTGTACCTCGGTACACACGACAATATTAAACCCGAACCTTAATCCCTGCCGAGTCTTCACTGTGAATTAATGGCATCCATTGCAACTCTCTGCATCTGTGGGTTTACACTTGAGATCTTCATACGGCCCGATTGTTGGCTGCGGCCAAGGCTTTATGTACAGTAGGACTTCCTGCAATAAAATATTGCTCCATAGATAGAAGTAGAACATAGAAAATAGGTCCAGGAGTAGGCCATTAAGCCCTTCGAGCCTGCACCGCCATTCAATGTGATCATGGCTGATCATCCAACACAGTATCCTGTATCTGCCTTCTCTCCATACCCCCTGATCCCTTTAGCCACAAGGGCCACATCTAACTCCCTCTTAAATATAGCCAATGAACTGTGCCTCAACTACCCTCTGCGGCAGAGAGTTCCAGAGATTCACCACTCTCTGTGTGAAAAAAGTTCTTCTCATCTCAGTTTTAAACGATTTCCCCCTTATCCTTAAGCTGTGACCCCCTTGTCCTGGACTTCCCCAACATCGGGAACAATCTTCCTGCATCTAGCCTGTCCAACCCCTTAAGAATTTTGTAAGTTTCTATAAGATCCCCCTCAATCTTCTAAATTCTAGAGATTCAAGTATCATCCAACACAGTATCCTGTACCTGCCTTCTCTCCATACCTACCTGATCCCTTTAGCCACAAGGGCCACATCTAACTCCCTCTTAAATATAGCCAATGAACTGTGGCCTGAACTACCTTCTGTGGCAGAGAATTCCACAGATTCACCACTCTCTGTGTGAAAAATGTTTTTCTCATCTCGGTCCTAAAAGATTTCCCCCTTATCCTTAAGCTGTGACCCCTTGTTCTGGACTTCCCCAACATCGGGAACAATCTTCCTGCATCTAGCCTGTCCAACACCTTAAGAATTTTGTAAGTTTCTATAAGATCCCCCATCAAGATGGCCTGTAATTGTTATATGGTTGTCAGCGCTGGCATCCATCATTAAACTTCAAACATCTTATCAATGATCAAATTAAACCTCCACTCAACGTTTCCATGGTTATTTATGGATTTCAGGCTCAAAAAAACACATATATATATATATATATGTATAAAAACAATGCTGCCAATCTTCCAGTTCTGTACAGACAAGCTGAACATATACATATTAGCACATGATCATTGAACAATATATTAATATTTCTAATTGGGGTCAGGTTCCGTGAGGAGTTAAACCTCCACCTCGTTAAACCCCTTCACATTTTTTTCAGTTTAGTTTAGAGCGCAGAAACAGGCCCTTCGGCCCACCGAGTCCGCGCCGACAAGCGATCCCCGCACACCAACACTCCAGGGACATTTTTTGCATTTTCATTCCAAGCCGATTAACCTACAAACCTGTGCGTCTTTGGCGTGTGGGAGGAAACCGAAGATCTCGGAGAAAAACCCACGCAGGTCACGGGGAGACAGCGCCCCGTAGTCAGGATCGAACCAGGGTCTCTGGCGATGAAAGGCAGCAACTCTACCGCTGTGCCACCATGGCCAGCTACAACCATAGTTTGTATGCGCCCATCAGTGAGAGATGATGGTGGGGCTTTTAAGTTTTCTTGCTTAGGAGAGGGCAGTGATTCATAGAAACATAGAAAATAGGTGCAGGAGGTCACTCGGCCCTTCGAGCCAGCACCGCCATTCATTGTGATCATGGCTGATCGTCCCCTATCAATAACCCGTGCCTGCCTTCTCCCCATATCCCTTGACACCACAAGCCCCTAAAGCTCTATCTAACTCTTTCTTAAATCCATCCAGTGACTTGGCCTCCACTGCCCTCTGTGGCAGGGAATTCCACAAATTCACAACTCTCTGGGTGAAAACGTTTTTTCTCACCTCAGTCTTAAATGACCTCCCCTTTATTCCAAGACTGTGGTTCTGGACTCGCCCAACATTGGGAACATGTTTCCTGCATCTAGCTTGTCCAGTCCTTTTATAATTTTATATGTTTCTATAAGATCCCCCCCTCACCCTTCTAAACTCCAGTGAATACAAGCCTAGTCTTTTCAATCTTTCCTCACATGACAGTCCCGCCATCCCAGGGATCAATCTCGTGAACCTTCGCTGCACTGCCTCAATCACAAGGATGTCCTTCCTCAAATTAGGTGGCCAAAACTGTACACAATACTCCAGATGTGGTCTCACCAGAGCCCTATACAACTGCAGTAGAACCCCTCTACTCTTATACTGAAATCCTCTTGTTATGAAGGCCAACACTCCATTAGCTTTCTTCACTGCCTGCTGTACCTGTAAGCATTAGTAACTATTCATCTGTGGTTGTATCTATTCCTGTAGCTGACTAGGTCTAACCATCACAGGTAGACCTTCCACAGCTCCCACAGGTGAAGTTGTCTCTGGCTGTTGGATCGGGGAGTGCTGCCTCCTGGGTCTTGGTCCACGTGCTGTCGTGGTGCTTCAGGCCCACCAGGAGGTCCTCTCCCCCACCTCACCCGGTCCTCAGGAGCCGCTTTATAATAGGTCCCACTTTCATAGATGCAGCATGGAAACAGGCCCTTCAGCCCACACCATCGACCATCCATTCACACACTAGTTGTTATCCCACTCTCTCATCCACTCCCTACACACCAAAGATCCTGTAGCGAGCAAGATAGTCCACTCGATGAAAAAGACGTAGTACGGTCATGTGCAATTTTCGGCCCCATTTCCGTAACCGGCTTCCGTCTCCGCACCAAAGACCCCATAGGATACAGGTGCGGAGACGGAAGCCGGTTATGGAAACATCCTCGTAAAAATAAAAGTTATTTGTTAAAAATCTTCTCCTCATTTTTCAGAATTTTAATTTATTAACACAAACTGTTCCCCCGCAACCTGCGAGTCGGGTCGGGTTACTGATATGGATGAAAAATAGGCCCGCGTTCCATTCCGTTGTGTACTACAAGTCAGCCCAGCCCATCAGTCTGAAGAAGGGTTTCGGCCCGAAACGTTGCCTATTTCCTTCGCTCCATAGATGCTGCTGCACCCGCCGAGTTTCTCCAGCATTTTTTGTGTACCTTCGATTTTCCAGCATCTGCAGTTCCTTCTTGAGCCCATTGCATTTAGCAGGAGTGGTCTATCTTGCTCCGCTATAGGATCTTTGCTACATACAGCCTGCAATTTACAGTGGGCCAGTTAACTTACAGACCCAACCTTGAAGAAACCTTTGGATAGGTACATGGATAGGACGGGTTTAGAGGGATATGGGCCAAACGCAGGCTGGTGGGACTGGTGTTGATGGGGCATGATGGTCGGTGTGGGAGAAGCTGGGCCTAAGGGCCCGTTTCCACAGGTACGACTAAAAACAAAAGATATGGATAATATCCAGTCAGAGGAGATTAGTTTAACTTGGCATTGTGTTTGGCGCAGACATTGTGGGCTGAAGGACCATGTCCATGCTTGAGAAGCACAAGAGTCTTTGAAACTTACTCCACTGGCCACTGGGGAAGACAGGTCTGAACACAGTCCGATCGATTCTTGGCAAGCGGGAGAATGGAAGGTTACCAGGATGGGAAGAACACAAAGGTGAGGTTACAATCTGATACAGTACGATCAGGTGGCAGAGATACATAGACAATAGGTGCAGGAGTAGGCCATTCGGCCCCCTCGAGCCAGCACCGCCATTCAATGTGATCACGGCTGATTATCCACAATCACTACACCGTTCCTGCCTTCTCCCCATATCCCCTGACTCCGCTACCTTTAAGAACTCTATCTAAGTGGGGCAGTGGTAGAGTTGCTGCCTTACAGCAGCAGAGACCCGAGTTCGATCCTGACGACGGGTGCCGTCTGTGCGGAGTTTGTACGTTCTGCGTGGGTTTTCTCCGGGTGCTCACCTTTCCTCCCGCGCTCCAAAGACGGTGCGGGTTTGTAGGTTAATTGGCTTTGGTAACTTTGTACATCCCCCTCCCCGCCCCCCCAAGTGCGTAGAATAGTGCTAGTGTGTACGGGGTGACCGCTGGTCGGCACCTACTCGACGGGCCGAAGGGCCAGTTTCTGCGCTGTATCTCCAAACTAAACGAATGGCCTGGTTGACCGAATGGAGTTCTGCTTTGCTCCATTGTCAAAGTCGATCATCCCGGCGAGAGGGCCTGAACATCGGGCCGCCACAGAGGCGACTGCGGACGGCTCAAAAGGCCCCGGCCATGGGTGAACTAAGAGGAGAGGACTGAACTGTGCTGCCTTCCCTCACAGTGGGAAACGTTGATTCCGCCGTGTGTGTGGGGGGATGTTCACGTTAAACTCTTATCGTGTGTCGTGTTCTTTTTATTCGTATGGCGACTCAAATCTCACTGTACCAATTGGTGGTTGTGACAATTAATGTAACTTGAACTTGAAGTCAAGGGCCACCTCCCATCTCTCAAGGCCCTCATCATAAAACAATTCAACCATCTCCCAGCCAATTCCATGCGCAGAAACAGGGAGGGATTTGAGGGACAGTAATTGAGGGATTATTCTGCAGTTGTACCGGTCTCTGGTGAGACCACATCTGGAGTATTGTGTCCAGTTTTGGTCTCCTAATTCGAGGAAGGACATCCTTGCGATTGAGGCAGTGCAGCGTAGGTTCACCAGATTGATCCCTGGGATGGCGGGACTGTCATATGAGGAAGGATTGAAAAGACTAGGCTTGTATTCACTGGAGTTTAGAAGGATGAGGGGGATTCTTATAGAAACATATAAAATTATAAAATGACTGGACAAGCTGGATGCAGGAAAAATGTTCCCAATGTTGGGCGAGTCCAGAACCAGGGGCCACAGTCTTTGTAGGCAGGCATGGGCAAGATGGGCCGAAAGGCCTGTTTCCTTGCTGTATCACTCCATGACTCTAGGAAGTTCCTTGGTTGAGGAAGGACATCCTTGTGATTGAGGCAGTGCAGCGTAGGTTCACGAGATTGATCCCTGGGATGGCGGGACTGTCATATGAGGAAGGATTGAAAAGACTAGGCTTGTATTCACTGGAGTTTAGAAGGATGAGGGGGCAGATCTTATAGAAACATATAAAATTATAAAAGGACTGGACAGGCCAGATGCAGGAAATAACCGTCAAATTAACAGCTCGGCTGTCAGAGCGAAACTGAATCCTCCTGGCACTGAAATGGTTCAGTATAAAAGGGAGTGGCTTTTGACCTCTGCCTTGTGAGATCCTATCTACAGTAACCTGGCCACACCTTGCCCTATTGCACTGTGCAAATTGAAAGCTCGGCTCATTTAAGGGCGGGGAATGAGTTTCTACTGAAGTCACCAGTTTTACAAAGAAAAGGACCTACCAGGGCGGTGAATCTGTGGGATTCACGGATGTGGAGGACAAGTCTTTGGGTATTTTTAAAGCAGAGATTGACAGATTAGTGGGTCAGGGGTTGTGGGGAGAAGGCAGGAGAATGGGGTTGGGAGGGAAAAATAGATCACACGTGATTGAAGGGCTGAGTAGACTCGATGGGCCGAATGGCCTAATTCTGCTGCTGTGTCTAATGGTGTGCATTTCTGCTTGCCCCATTACAGGAAGGATGTGGAGGCTTTGGAGATGTGGAGAAGGTCCTTGATCAGTACGGGTGTCAGGGGTTATGGGGAGAAGGCAGGAGAATGGGGTTAGGAGGGAGAGATAGATATGGGGCGAATGGTCGAATGCAACGGTCTGAAGAAGGGTTCTGAAACAAAACCTCACCGATCAGTGTTCTCCACAGATGCTGCCTGACCCGCTGAGTTAGTCCAGCACTCTGTGAAACGTCACCTATCCATGTTCTCCACAGATGCTGCCTGACCCACTGAGTTACTCCAGCACTCTGTGAAACGTCACCTATCCATGTTCTCCACAGATGCTGCCTGACCCGCTGAGTTACTCCAGCACTCTGTGAAACGTCACCTATCCATGTTCTCCACAGATGCTGCCTGACCCACTGAGTTACTCCAGCACTCTGTGAAACGTCACCTATCCATGTTCTCCACAGATGCTGCCTGACCCACCGAGTTATGGTGCAGCAGCATCTATGGAGCTAAGGAAATAGGCAACATTTCGGGCCGAAATCCTTCTGGAAATGGGCAACGTTTTTTTCCTTAGCTCCATAGATGCTGCCTGACCCGCTGAGTTACTCCAGCACTCTGCGAAACGTCACCTATCCATGTTCTCCACAGATGCTGCCTGACCCGCTGAGTTACTCCAGCACTTTAGAGTTGAAACATTGCCCGACCGAGCCACCGAGTGTCTTGAAAAGCTGAATATGGATTGTGTCGATAAATGAGGAGGAATTCCTTTAGCCAGAGGGTGGCGAATCTGTGGAGTTCATTGCCGCAGACGGCTGTGGAGGCCAAGTCAATGGGTGTTTCAAAGGCTAGTATGGGTATCAAAGGTTATGGCAGGAAGGCAGGAGAATGAGACCAAGAAGTAAAAATTAGATCAGCCATGATTGAATGGTGGAGCCAGACTCGATGGGCCGAATGGCCGACTTCTGCTCCTATGTCTGTACAAGCCTATGCGGAAGCGTTATTCTGACCTTCCGCTGGTATTTCAGTGCAAGCTGAGGCCACGTGCATTTGCAATCACTACGGAGCAGGCAGCCTGTGGTCTATTATCCTCCATGAGCAGATACACCTTCTCTCCCTCTCTCTCCCTCTCTCTTGCTGTCCTTACCAGCAAGTCCCAGTCCTCTGCAGCTCACCCTGGATTTGCTGCGACGGTCGCAGCTCTCTCGTGCAAGGTGCATTGTTGCATGCAAGTGTGCAGCCAGGAGTGGCCAGTTTTGGTGCCATGATGTGTTGGTGTGGTCAGGTACAGAGGCTCAGGTTGCAACCGCTTGCCCTTCCCTTGTACCTGAAACGGGCTCGGTTCCTCGCTGGCTGGAAGGACAGCCGAGCCCTGTGGGGGGCGCCAACACCCACGCGTACATGCGCCTCAGGTTAATCCAGTAACCTGTTCAGATAGTTTTTGGCGGGGTCACCTTCAGTAACGTCAGGGTCCTTCGGAGGCGACCACGATTTCGATGGCCGCGGATTGGAGGGGGAGGGAGGGCGGAGGGTCGCGGGAGCCCAGGGTGTGGGTGACGGGCACCTTGCCCACCCCTGCGCTGGGGTCCCCGAGCGGGTGGTGCCGCCGGATGTGCTTCACCACCTGGAACTTCTGCTTGGCCTTGTAGCTGCAGTGGCGGCAGAAGAAGGGGTGCTCGTTGGTGTGGGTGAGGTAGTGGTGCCGCAGGCCGGCTTGCCAGCGGAAGCCCCGGCGGCACACCCCGCACACGTGGGGCTTCTCCTCGCTGTGCTTCTTCAGGTGGGTCTTGAGGAGGAAGCGGGTCTTGAAGCCCTTGCCGCACTGCTCGCAGATGAAGCTCCGCGCCTCCTTGTGCCGCGTCTCCGTGTGGGTCCGCAGGGCGTCCGCTCGGTTGCTGCGGTAATCGCACTGGTCGCACCGGTAGGGTTTGGCTCCTGTGGACACGGAGGCCGTGGGGTTAGTCAAACAACGCGCCAATCACTTGCCCGCACCGGGCTAACTAGTCACTAAAAGGCAAGCCAGAGTCCCACATCACACAGAAACCACCCATTCATAGAAACATAGAAGGTCGATAAATATGCTGGAGAAACTCCAGCACTTTTTTCACGCAGAGAGTGGTGAACTTACAAAATTCTTAAGGGGTTGGACAGGCTAGATGCAGGAAGATTGTTCCCGATGTTGGGGAAGTCCAGGACAAGGGGTCACAGCTTAAGGATAAGGGGGAAATCCTTTAAAACCGAGATGAGACAAACTTTTTTCACACAGAGAGTGGTGAATCTCTGGAACTCTCTGCCACAGTGGGTAGTTGAGGCCACAGTTCATTGGCTATATTTAAGAGGGAGTTAGATGTGGCCCTTGTGGCTAAGGGGATCAGGGGGTATGGAGAGAAGGCAGGTACGGGATACTGAGTTGGATGATCAGCCATGATCATATTGAATGGCGGTGCAGGCTCGAAGGGCCGAATGGCCTACTCCTGCACCTAATTTCTATGTTTCTATGTTTCTAAACTCAGCGGGTGAGGCAGCATCGATGGTTCTTGGGGTCCTCCAAAATATTCCAAATGGAATTTAAACTGGAGGTGGTGATGGAGCAAAGGAATAGGTGACAATAGACAATATTTCTATATTTGCTATAATATTGCTATATTTAAGAGGGAGTTTGATGTGGCTAAGGGGATCAGGGGGTATGGAGAGAAGGCAGGTACGGGATACTGAGTTGGATGATCAGCCATGATCATATTGAATGGCGAATGGTGCAGGCTCGAAGGGCCGAATGGCCTCTACTCCTGCACCTAATTTCTATAGGTGCAGGAGTAGGCCATTCGGCCCAGCACCGCCAGTCAATGCGATCATGACTAATCATTGGACAGGCTAGATGCAGGAAGATTATTCCCGGTGTTGGGGAAGTCCAGGACAAGGGGTCACACAGTTTAAGGATAAGAGGGAAGTCTTTTAGGATCGAGATGAGAAAAACATTTTTATTCACACACAGAGAGTGGTGAATCTGTGGAATTCTCTGCCACAGAAGGTGGTTGAGGCCACACAGTTCATTGGCTATATTTAAGAGGGAGTTAGATGTGGCCCTTGTGGCTAAAGGGATCAGGGGGTATGGAGAGAAGGCAGGTACAGGATACTGAGTTGGATGATCAGCCATGATCATATCGAATGGCGGTGCAGGCTCGAAGGGCCGAATGGCCTACTCGTGCACCTATTTTCTATGTTTCTATCCTCAATCAGTACCCCGTTCCTGCCTTCTCCCCATATCCCCTGACTCCGCTCTCTTTAAGAGCCTTATCTAGCTCTCTCTTAAAAGCATCCAGAGAACCCGCCTCCACCGCCCTCTGAGGCAGAGAATTCCACAGACTCACCACTCTCTGTGAGAAAAAGTTTCCTCGTCTCTGTTCCAAATGGTTCACTCCTTATTCTTAAACTGTGTGGCCCCTGGTTCTGGACTCCACCACCATCGGGAACATGTTTACTGCCTCTAGCGTGTCCAAACCCTTAACAATCATATATGTTTCAATGAGATCCCTCTCATCCTTCTAAACTCCAGAGTGTACAAGCCCAGCTGCTCCATTCTCTCAGCATATGACAGCCCCGCCATCCCGGGAATTAACCTGGTGAACCTACGCTGGGCTCCCTCAATAGCATGAATGTCCTTCCTCAAATTAGGGGACCAAAACTACACACAATGGCTCTGACTCTATACTTTTTTTAGTTTAGTTTAGAGACACAGTGCGCAAACTAGCCTTTCGGTCTGAGGAAGGACAATAGCAATAATGTCCTTCCTCGGATTTGGAGACCAAAACTGCACACAATACTCCAGGTGTGGTCTCACCAGGGCCCTGTACAACTGCAGAAGGACCTCTTTGCTCCTATCTTCTTCAGACTGGAGAAAGATCTCATCCCGAAACGTCACCCGTTCCTTCTCTCGAGAGACGCTGCCTGTCCCGCTGAGTTACTCCAGCATTATGTGTCTATCTTTGGTGTAAACCAGCATCTGCAGTTCTTTCCCGGTGTTTGTTTTGGTTGGGCAGGGCCGTCCTGCTTGTGGATTTTGAAAAGGAAATAGAAATGGCAGTATGGGGTTGGTCACTATGTTTTGTTTAGGAAGGGCCTCGACCCGAGACGTCACCTATTTCCTGGGATGTCAGGACTGTCTTATGAAGAAAGACTGGATAGACTTGGTTTATACTCTCTAGAGTTTAGGAGATTGAGAGGGGATCTTATAGAAACTTACAAAATTCTTAAGGGGTTGGACAGGCTAGATGCAGGAAGATTGCTCCCGATGTTGGGGAAGTCCAGGACAAGGGGTCACAGCTTAAGGATAAGGGGGAAATCCTTTAAAACTGAGATGAGAACTTTTTTCACACAGAGGGTGGTGAATCTCTGGAACTCTCTGCCACAGAGGGTAGTCGAGGCCAGTTCATTGGCTATATTTAAGAGGGAGTTAGATGTGGCCCTTGTGGCTAAGGGGATCAGGGGGTATGGAGAGAAGGCAGGTACGGGATACTGAGTTGGATGATCAGCCATGGTCATATTGAATGGCGGTGCAGGCTCGAAGGGCCGAATGGCCTACTCCTGCACCTAATTTCTATGTTTCTATGTTTCCTTTGCTCCATAGATGCTGCCTCACCCGCTGAGTTTCTCCAGCAATTTTGTCTACCTTCGATTTTCCCAACATTTTTCTGCAGTTCTTTCTTAAACATAATGTTTTGTTTGGTGGGGCAAGTGCAGGCAGTAACAATGGGTCTGCCAGGAGTGTGTCCCGACTGAAACGTCCCCTATCCATGACCTCCACAGATGCTGCCTGACCTGCCGAGTTACTCCAGCACTCTGTGCCTCATAGACTTTTGTGTTCTGGTTTGCAATCCAGGTGAGTTTCAATGTTTGGTGCTTTCTACCCTACAGTCAACCAAACTGCTGTGGAGACAGTGTTTGACGGCACTGGGCTTGTACTCGCTGGAGTTCAGAAGCGGGGGGTGGGGGTGGGACCACACCTCATTGGAGACTTACCGAACAGTGAAAGGCCTGGATAGAGTGTTTCCACTAGTGGGAGAGTCTAGGATCAGAGGGCGCTGCCTCAGAATAAATGGACGTCCCTTTAGAAAGGAGACAAGGAGGATCTTCTTTCGCCAGAGGGTGGCAAAAATCTGTGGAATTCATTGCCACAAAAGGCTCTGGAGGCTGTTATTGGGTATTTTTAAAGCAGAGGTTGACATGTTCTCCATTAGTAAGGGTGTCAAGGGGAATATGGGGAGAAGGTAGAAAAATGGGGTTGAGAGGGAAAGGGAGATCAGTCGTGACTGAATGGCGGAGTAGACTCGATGGGCTGAATGGCCTGATTCCACTCATGAATATAAAAGCGATCAATTGCAGAAGGAACACGCTCCTGTCCTTGGAGGTACTAAGTTGGGACCAAGATAACTGGTGCAAAGTGCAGCAACTAAGCAGGTCAGGCAGCATCTGTGGAGGGAATCCATAGTTGATGTTTTGGGTTGGGATGCTTTTTGAGTGGGTCTCCAGATTACCAGTCTTGTGTTCCCTCTGCAGCAGACAAAATATGCGGGAGGAACTGTAGATGCTGGTCTACACCGAAGATAGGCACAAAGAGACACTCTTCTTGATTAGAACGGGTGGCAGGCAAATGGGTTTAGGGAGAAGGCAGGAAAATGGGTTCAGGTGGCAAAGATCAGCCATGATTGAATGGCAGAGTAGACTCGATGGGCCGAATGGCTTGATTCTACTCCGACAACTTGTGAAAATGTTTAAATGTTTAAGTGACTCAGCAGGTCAGACAGCATCTGTGGAGAAAAGGAATAGGTGACGTTTTTGGGTCGAGACTTTGATGATCTCAGGTCTGAAGAAGGGTCTCGGCCCGATATACGTCGCCCATGCCTTTTCTCAAGAGAAGCCGTCTGACCCGCTGAGTTGCTCCAGCAACTTTTGGCGACCCTGATATGACGCCGGCAGTTGCCGGAAAACATCGGCAAGTGCGACAACAGGCCCTTTAGTCTTTGTTCGCTCGGTGGGGATACTGAACGCTGTGGGCGGTTCGATGGTAATCATGTATCTACTTTCCGCGGACTTAATAGCACCCAACAAAAAAGCTCTTCACTGTACCTCGGTACATGTGACCATAAACTTAACTAAACACCGAGTCCTTTTGTGTGAACTAGCGTCTACAGTTCCTTACCTCTCTTCACCTCTCCAGGCTTTCTTCACCGTTCTACAATCGGTCTAAATAAGCAAAACAACCAAACTAAACTAAACTGTGGGTATGGACCGAGCTGCCAGAGGAGGTAGTTGAGGCAGGGACTATCAGAGGGGTCCCGACCCGAAACATCACCCATCTTTATTTTCTGCAGAGATGCTGTCTGACCTGCTGAGTTACTCCAGCATTTTCATAGCAAAAGGATTTGAGTATAGGAGCAGGGAGGTTCTACTGCAGTTGTACAGGGTCTTGGTGAGACCACACTTGGAGTATTGCGTACAGTTTTGGTCTCCAAATCTGAGGAAGGACATTATTGCCATAGAGGGAGTGCAGAGAAGGTTCACCAGACTGATTCCTGGGATGTCAGGACTGTCTTATGAAGAAAGACTGGATAGACTTGGTTTATACTCTATAGAATTTAGGAGATTGAGAGGGGATCTTATAGAAACTTACAAAATTCTTAAGGGGTTGGACAGGCTAGATGCAGGAAGATTGCTCCCGATGTTGGGGAAGTCCAGGACAAGGGGACACAGCTTAAGGATAAGGGGGAAATCCTTTAAAACCGAGATGAGAAGAACTTTTTTCACACAGAGAGTGGTGAATCTCTGGAACTCTCTGCCACAGGGGGTAGTCGAGGCCACAGTTCATTGGCTATATTTAAGAGGGAGTTAGATGTGGCCCTTGTGGCTAAGGGGATCAGAGGGTATGGAGAGAAGGCAGGTACGGGATACTGAGTTGGATGATCAGCCATGATCATATTGAATGGCGGTGCAGGCTCGAAGGGCCGAACGGCCTACTCCTGTGTTTCTATGTTTCTATGTATCTATCGACCAGCTGTGACCTGTGCCAGATACTGGCAGAACGACATCTGAGATTGCAACGGACTCGAAGAAGAAGAAGAATAAGATCTATCTTTGTGTAACCTTCGATTCTCCAGCATCTGCAGTTCCTTCTTAAACACTGATCTATCTTCCGTTTGCTCTGTTAAGCCCCCTGTCCCACCTTCCTGAGTTACTCACAAATCCTCCCGAGTTTTCCCCTTGATTCAAACCCGGGTCTATTTTTTGACTCGTGGACATTTCCAACATGCTGAAAAAAAAAGGTCCCGACTTACCTGATGCCCTACGAGTGCCTATGGCTGGCATTACGAGCCGCTACGATACATCTACGGACATTCTCAGAGTTTGAATCGAGGGGAAAACGCGGGAGAATTCGTGAGTAACTCGGGAAAGTGGGACAGGGGGCTTAATTAAGGCTTTGCTTAAGGCTGGGTGGCGACGCTGCTCCTCACCTGTGTGTTTGGTCATGTGGTACTTGAGTTGGTTGATCCACTTGCATTTGTAGCCACAATCCGGACACAGGTATTTCCTCTCCTCCTGGTGAATACGCATGTGGTACTGAAAGGCAAGAGTTTCATTTAAAACAGCGTTTAGTAATTAATTGGTAGCACCAACACCCTCCCAAACTGCGGTGCAGCGGTGGAGATGCTGCCTTACTGCAGTGTCTCACTGGTTTGATTCATACCACGGGTGCCGTCAGTATGGTGTTTGTGAGCCATGCGCATGACGCATTTTTATGGACGCACCTGGAACTTTTAACTTTTAACTGATTTTGGAGAGTAAAATGCAACGAAATTTTGTTCAAGGTGCACTGTGTCTAGGTGTATATCTGAATGACAATAAAGTTTTCATTCATTCGTGTGTTAGAAACATAGACAATAGGTGCAGGAGTAGAGGCCATTCGGCCCTTCGAGCCTGCACCACCATTCAATATGATCATGGCTGATCATCCAACTCAGTATCCCGTACCTGCCTTCTCTCCATACCCCCCTGATCCCTTTAGCCACAAGGGCCACATCTAACTCCCTCTTAAATATAGCCAATGAAACATAGAGACATAGAAACATAGACAATAGGTGCAGGAGTAGGCCATTCAGCCCTTCGGGCCTGCACCGCCATTCAATATGATCATGGCTGATCATCCAGCTCAGTATCCTGTACCTGCCTTCTCTCCATACCCCCTGATCCCATTAGCCACAAGGGCCACATCTAACTCCCTCTTATAATATAGCCAATGAACTGGCCTCAACTACCTTCTGTGGCAGAGAATTCCACAGATTCACCACTCTCTGTGTGTGAAGAAAAATGTTTTTCTCATCTCGGTCCTAAAAGATTTCCCCCTTATCCTTAAACTGTGTGTGGCCCCTTGTTCTGGACTTCCCCAACATCGGGAACAATCTTCCTGCATCTAGCCTGTCCAACCCCTTAAGAATGTTGTACGTTTCTATAAGATCCCCCCTCAATCTTCTAAATTCCAGCGAGTACAAGTCGAGTCTATCCAGTCTTTCTTCATATGAAAGTCCTGACATCCCAGGTATCAGTCTGGTGAACCTTCTCTGTACTCCCTCTATGGCAAGAATGTCTTTCCTCAGATTAGGAGACCAAAACTGTACGCAATACTCCAGGTGTGGTCTCGCCAAGACCCTGTACAACTGCAGTAGAACCTCCCTGCTCCTAGACTCAAATCCTTTTGCTATGAATGCTAATATACCATTCGCTTTCTTCACTGCCTGCTGCACCTGCATGCCTACTTTTAATGACTGGTGTACCATGACACCCAGGTGTCGTTGCATCTCCCCTTTTCCTGCTTTGATCCTGACCACGGGTGCCTTCAGTATGGAGTTTGTGTGTTCTCCCTGTGACCGCGTGGTGTTCTCCGGGTGATGCATTTTCCTCCCACACTCCAAAGTCATACAGGTTTTTGCAGGCTAATTGGCTTCGGTAAAATCTTAAATTGTCCCCAGTGTGTAAGATAGTACGAGGAGATCGCCGGTCGGGCCGAAGGGCCTGTTTCCGCGCTGCATCTCTAAAGTCTAAAATTCGGCACTGGAGTGCTGGAGTACCTCTGCGGGTCAGGCAGCATCTATGGAAGGAATGGATAGGTGACGTTGCGGGACACGGCCCTTCTTCGGGCAGAAGAGGAGTCCCGATCCACAACGTCAGCTATCAATGTCTTCCTTACCCGCTGAGTTACTCCAGCACTTTTGTGTTTTACTCGAGATTCCAGCGACAAGAATAAAGGGTAGGCCATTTAGAACGGAGACGAGGAAACTCTTTTTCACACAGAGAGTTCTGAGTCTGTGGAATTCTCTGCCTCAGAGGGCGGTGGAGGCCGGTTCTCTGGATGCTTTCAAGAGAGAGCTAGATAGGGCTCTTAAAGATAGCGGAGTCAGGGGATATGGGGAGAACGCAGGAACGGGGTACTGATTGGGGGTGATCAGCCATGATCACATTGAATGGCGGTGCTGGTTCGAAGGGCCGAATGGCCTACTCCTGTTGTCTATTGTCTATTGACACATTCAGACGTGATGAGTTACTCCAGCACTCTCTTCCCAGAGTCCAAGCCCACTTTGTACACTGCTTTGTAAAAGGTGCAACATAAACACAAGACTTTATGGTTGCTATCTATAAAAATTCTCCCTTTGTGCAAGTTTAACTCAAAATGGAGCAGGCTCTTCCCACAATTTAATAGCTTTATCATCTCTACAATTAACCCGCCACCTTTGGCACCAAATAAGGCGTTGTAAATTCCAAGGGAAGTATTGTACGCTCAGCAAATTATTGACGGGTGGAGTTAATAATCATCCCGATAAGATCAGCTTGAAACGATCAAAATCAGATAATGGAGTTATAAGTGAGTCATCGCATTTGAAGGTAGATAAAATTCAGCGGGTGAGGCAGCATCTATGGAGCGAAGGAAATAGGTGACGATTTTGGGTCGTGACACTTCTTTTTCAGAAGAAGAAGGGTCTCGTCTCAAAACGTCGCCTATTTCCTTCGAGGGGGGATTTCGTTAGTCAAGGGGTCTTAAACCTGTGGAATTCATTGCCACCGACGGCTGTGGGGGCCACAAGTCAATGGATATTTTGAAGGCAGAGATAGATAGATTCTTGATTAGTACGGGTGTCAGGGGTCATGGGAAGAAGGCAGGAGAATGGGGTTAGTAGGGGAGAGATAGATCAGCCATGATTTGAATGGTGGAGTAGACTTGAAGGGCCGAATGGCCTAATTCTGCTCCTATCGCTTATGAACATGAATTTATGTCCAATCTACCTTAGTCCCACCTGCCCGCTTTTTGCCTTATATCCCTCTAAATCTTTCTTAAACGTTTTGAGTCCCTGCCTCAACTATCTCCTCCATACCCTGCTCGTCCCATACGCCTACTACCCTTTGTGTCAAAAAGTTACCCCGTCAGGTTCCTATTAAATCTTACCCCCCCTCACCTTGAACCTGTGTCCTCTGGCCCTCGATTCACCTACTCTGGGCAAGAGATTCTATGCATCTACCCGGTCTATTCCTCTCATGATTTTGTACACCCCTCATCCTCATGCTCTCCAAGGAATAGACTCCTCGCCTGCCCAACCTCTCTCCATAGCTCAGGCCCTCTGTTGTCCTGGTAACATTTTCTCTGCTCCCATTCCATCTTTCCTCCGCTCCTCTCTATGCTGCCTCTAGAGAGCAGTGCCACCACAGGGCTAGTCAACGTTCCAGTCTGAAGAAGGGTTTCAGAATGAGCAGAATGAGGCCATTCGGCTCAACAGGTCTACTCTGCCATTCAATCACGGCTGATCTATCTCTCCCTCCTAACCCCATTCTCCTGCCTTCTCCCCATTACCCTGACACCCGTACTAAGCAAGAATCTATGTATCTCTGCCTTAAAAATATCCACTGACTTGGCCTCCACAGCCGTCTGTGGCAATGAATCCCACAGATTCACCACCCTGTGACTAATTCCTGGGATGTCAGGACTTTCATATGAAGAAAGACTGGATAGACTCGGCTTGTACTCGCTAGAATTTAGAAGATTGAGGGGGGATCTTATAGAAACTTACAAAATTCTTAAGGGGTTGGACAGGCTTGACGCAGGAAGATTGTTCCCGATGTTGGGGAAGTCCAGAACAAGGGGTCACAGTTTAAGGATAAGGGGGAAATCGTTTAGGACCGAGATGAGGAAAATCGTTTTCACACAGAGAGTGGTGAATCTGTGGAATTCTCTGCCACAGAAGGTAGTTAAGGCCACAGTTCATTGGCTATATTTAAGAGGGAGTTAGATGTGGCCCTTGTGGCTAAAGGGATCGGGGGGGTATGGAGAGAAGGCAGGTACAGGATACCGAGTTGGATGATCAGCCATGATCATATTGAATGGCAGTGCAGGCTCGAAGGACTGAATGGCCTCTACCCCTGCACCTATTGTCTATGTTTCTATGTCTCTATGTTTCATTGGCTATATTTAAGAGGGAGTTAGATGTGGCCCTTGTGGCTAATGGAATCAGGGGGTATGGAGAGAAGGCAGGTAAAGGATACTGAGTTGAATGATCAGCCATGATCATATTTAATGGCGAATGGTGCAGGTTTGAAGGGCCGAAAAGCCTACTCCTGCACCTATTTTCTATGTTTCTAAAGAAATTCCTCCTCATCTCCTCCCAAAAGGAACGTCCTTTAATTCTGAGGCTGCGCCCTCTGGTCCTAGACTCTCCCACTAGTGGAAACTCTACTCGATCCAGGCCTTTCACTGTGCTTCTTGGAAATTGCTTTATTACTGTCATGTGTGGCAAGATACAGTGAAAAGCTGTTGTTTGCAGGTTAGTAATTAAATCCGACAAGCAAATATAACCGAGCCTTACACCTGAACAGCAGTAATGGGCCTGTCCATCTTGGCGATGTTTTAGGCAACTGCTGGTGGCTGTCATCGTCGCAGCAGGTTGAGCAGGTGGAGTATTGTGCACAGTTTTGGTCTCCTAATTTGAGGAAGGACATCCTTGTGATTGAGGCAGTGCAGCGTAGGTTCACCAGATTGATCCCTGGGATGGCGGGACTGTCATGTGAGGAAAGATTGAAAAGACTAGGCTTGTATTCGCTGGAGTTTAGAAGGATGAGGGGAGGGGATCTTATAGAAACATATTAAATTATAAAAGGACTGGACAAGCTAGATGCAGGAAAAATGTTCCCAATGTTGGGCGAGTCCAGAACCAGGGGCCACACAGTCTTAGAATAAAGGGGAGGCCATTTAAAACTGAGGTGAGAAAAAACCTTTTCACCCAGAGAGTTGTGAATTTGTGGAATTCCCTGCCGCAGAGGGCAGTGGAGGCCAAGTCACTGGATGGATTTAAGAGATAGTTAGATAGAGCTCTAGGGGCTGGTGGGGTCAAGGGATATGGGGAGAAGGCAGGCAAGGGTTATTGATAGGGGATGATCAGCCATGATCACAATGAATGGCGGTGCTGGCTCGAAGGGCCGAATGGCCCCCTCCTGCACCTATTGTCTATGTTTCTATGACAACCTACTTATTGATAGGGGATGATCCAGGACAAGGGGTCACAGCTTAAGGATAAGGGGGAAATCCTTTAAAACCGAGATGAGAAGAACTTTTTTCACACAGAGAGCGGTGAATCTCTGGAACTCTCTGCCACAGAGGGTAGTTGAGGCCACAGTTCATTGGCTATATTTAAGAGGGAGTTAGATGTGGCCCTTGTGGCTAAGGGGATCAGAGGGTATGGAGAGAAGGCAGGTACGGGATACTGAGTTGGATGATCAGCCATGATCATATTGAATGGCGGTGCAGGCTCGAAGGGCCGAAAGGCCCCCCCCCCCTGCACCTATTGTCTATGTTTCTATGGCAACCTACGACGGCACCTACGTCAGGACAAGTCAAGCTGCGCTCGTTGGCGTCAAACCCACTGTCGCGAAAATGTTTCAACATGTCGATAAATTTGGCGGAGACCAGCTACGACTTTTTGCACGACTGAGGAGACTACTCCAGACGACCACCTGTGGCGACAAACTAGTTGCCTGTAGTCGCCTAAAATAAAAAATTGCCTAAGTGGGACGGGCCCATTAGAGCAAAGAGAAAAATAGCAGAGTGAAGAATATAATTTTACAGGGGAAAAAGTCCAAGGTCCATAATGTGATAAGTTGGGAAATACAGACTACACCCTGGAATATGTGCATAGAGGCATCTTTTTTCACAGGGTATAAAGGTCAAGACCAGAGGGCATAGCTTTATCTATCTATCTATATCTATCTATATCTATATCCATATCTTCTGTGGCAGAGAATTCCACAGATTCATCAAAGACAGCTCCCATCCTGCGTTTGGACTGTTCGACCTGCGGCCCTCTGGAAGGCGCTATAGGTGCATCAAATCCAGGACAAACAGACTCAGGAATAGTTGCTTTCCGAGAATTATAACTACTATAAATTCAAATTCACACATGCACTGACTACACCGCCCAACACGGACTTCCATCTGTATATATGTATATATGTATGTAGCGCCGCAGAATTTGTGCACCTATTCCCCCCCCCCCCCCCATCTCCCTTCTGTTTTTTGTTTTTTCTGTTTCTTGTTTTTTGTGCTAAATTGTATGTATGCACTGAGTACGAGCAGCTTTCAGTTTCACTGTACATGTATAGTGACAATAAATGGCATATCTATATCTATATCTTTAAGGTGAGAGGTGCGAAGTTGAAAGGAGATATGTGGAGCTTGTCTTTATTTAACACAGAGAGTGGCGGGGGCAAATACACTAGTGGTGATTACAGAGGTTCACCTGCACCTCCTCCAACCTCATTTATTGCATCCGCTGCTCTAGGTGTCAGCTGCTCTACATCGGTGAGACCAAGCGCAGGCTTGGCGATCGTTTCGCCCAACACCTCCGCTCGGTCCGCATTAACCAACCTGATCTCCCGGTGGCTCAGCACTTCAACTCCCCCTCCCATTCCCAATCCGACCTTTCTGTCCTGGGCCTCCTCCGTGGCCAGAGTGAGCACCACCGCAAATTGGAGGAGCAGCAACACCTCATATTTCGCTTGGGTAGTTTACACCCCAGCGGTATGAACATTGACTTCTCCAATTTCAGGTAGTCCCTGCTTTCTCCCTCCTTCCCCTCCCCTTCCCAGCTCTCCCTCCGCCTCTTCCTTTCTTCTTCCTGCTCACCCCACCCCCACATCAGTCTAAAGAAAGGTCTCGACCCGAAACGTCACCTAATTCCTTCGCCCCATAGATGCTGCCTCACCCGCTGAGTTTCTCCAGCATTTATGTCTACATTCGATTTTTCCAGCATCTGCAGTTCTTTCTTAAACAAGTTACTGATCCGATCCTTCCACAGATGCTGGCAGATTGGCCGTGTTCAGTTTTAGCTTTAGAGATCTAAGTCCACGCGACCATCATTCATCCGTACACCATTCCTATGTCTTACACACAAGGGGCAATTTACAGAAGCTAAACAGCCTTCAAATCTCTACGTCTTTGGAATGCGGGGGGAAACCGGGGCACCCGGAAGAAACCCACATGGTCACAGAGATGGACCAACCACGGGCAGGAGGGGCTAGTGTAGCTGGGGCATTGTTGGCTGGTGTGGGCACGATGGGCCGAAGGGCCTGTTTCCACACTGTATCACTCTATGACATTATGACTCTATGGAGGGATATGGGCCAAACGAGGGCAGGTGGGACTAGTATAGCTGGGGCATTGTTGGCCGGTGTGGGCACGATGGGCCAAAGGGCCTGTTTCCATACTGTATCACTCTATGACTCTATGAAAGTGCAAACTCCACACAATCAGGATCTAACCCGGGTCTCTAGCGCTGTGAGGTAACCACTGTTCTCACGACTGTTGTTTCAGATTTCTGGATTCTCTCTCCATTTAGAAAAATATTATTCTTACTAAAAAACGCACTTTGCTGCACTAGATTCCATCAGCCACTTTCTCTGCCTACTCTCCCAACTGTCAGAGGTCTTCTGCAGAGTCCACAAACCTGAGCATCATCTGCAAACTTGGCCACAAAGCCTTCAATCACCTTCATCCAAATCATTAATAGACAACGTGCAGAGAAGCAGCCCTAGCACTGACCCCTTGCGGAACTCCGCTAGTCACTGGCAGCCAACCAGAAAAAGGGCCTGTGATTGCAACTCTTTGCCGTCTGCCATCCAGCCAACCTGCTATCCATGCTAGTTAGTATCTTAGAAACATAGAAATTAGGTGCAGGAGTAGGCCATTCAGCCCTTCGAGCTTGTACCGCCATTCAATATGATCATGGCTGATCATCCAACTCAGTATCCCGTACCTGCCTTCTCTCCATACCCTCTGATCCCGTTAGCGACAAGGGCCACATCTAACTCCCTCTTAAGTATAGCCAATGAACTGTGGCCTCGACTACCCTCTGTGGCAGAGAGTTCCAGAGATTCACCACTCTCTGTGTGAAAAAAATGTTCTTCTCATCTCGGTTTTAAAAGGATTTCCCCCTTATCCTTAAGCTGTGACCCTTGTCCTGGACTTCCCCAACATCGGGAACAATCTTCCTGCATCTAGCCTGTCCAACCCCTTAAGAATTTTGTAAGTTTCTATAAGATCCCCTCTCAATATCCTAAATTCTAGAGAGTATAAACCAAGTCTATCCAGTCTTTCTTCATAAGACAGTCCTGACATCCCAGGTATCAGTCTGGTGAACCTTCTCTGCACTCCCTCTATGGCAAGAATGTCTTTCCTCAGATTTGGAGACCAAAACTGTACGCAATACTCCAGGTGTGGTCTCACCAAGACCCTGTACAACTGCAGTAGAACCTCCCTGCTCCTATACTCAAATCCTTTTGCTATGAAAGCTAACATACCATTCGCTTTCTTCACTGCCTGCTGCACCTGCATGCCTACTTTCAATGACTGGTGTACCATGACACCCAGGTCTCGCTGCATCTCCCCTTTTCCTAGTCGGCCATCTTCTCTTCAATACTATGGGCTCTCATCTTCCCTAGCAGCCTGACGTGCGGCACTTTATTGAAGGCCTTCTGAAAATCTAGGTAAACAATTACAGCCTCCCCTCTATCTGTCCTGCTATTAACTACTACAAAAAACTCCAGCAGATTCAATAGACAATAGACCTGTCCCTCAGAATACCCTCCAGTAACTTTCCAACTACAGATGTTAAGCTCACTGGCCTATAGCTCCCAGCATTTCCCCTGCAGCCCTTCTTGAATAGACAATAGACAATAGGTGCAGGAGTAGGCCATTCTGCCCTTCGAGCCAGCGCCGCCATTCAATGTGATCATGGCTGATCATCCACAATCAGTGCCCCCGTTCCTGCCTTCTCCCCCATATCCCCTGACTTCCGCTATCTTTAAGAGCCCTATCTAGCTCTCTCTTGAAAGTACACAGAGAACTGGACTCCACCGCCCTCTGAGGCAGAGAATTCCACAGACTCACAACTCTCCAGTGAAGGTGGTGGAGGCTGGTTCGTTTTTATCATTTAAAAATAAATTGGATAGTTATATGGACGGGAAGGGAATGGAAGGTTATGTTCTGAGCGCAGGTATGTGGGACTAGGGGAGAATATGTGTTCGGCACGGACTAGAAGGGTCGACATGGCCTGTTTCCGTGCTGTAATTGTTATATGGTTATATGGTCTCTGTGAGAAAAAGTGTTTCCACGTCTCCGTTTTAAATACATTACCCTTTATTCTTAAACTGTGGCCCCTGATTCTGGACTCCCCCGACATCGGGAACATGTTTCCTGCCTCTAGCGTGTCCAAACTCTTAATAATCCTATATGTTTCAATGAGATTCCCCTCTCATCCTTTGCTTTCTTCACTTTGTCAAACAAGATCTTCTCTTCACAACACCACGCTGACTTCGGCCTATTTTATCGTGAACCTCCAAGTACTGCGTGACCTCATCCTTTATAATCTAGTCTAAAATCTTACCAACCACTGAAGTCAGGCTACCCGGCCCCTCTAACCTCACCTACTGAATCCACTGTTCCAGATGTCAACATCTCTACATCGGCGAGACCAAGGGCAGGCTCGGCGATCGTTTCACTGGACTCCTCCGCTCAGCCCATCTTAACCAAGCATGATCTCCCGGTGGCTCAGACTTCAACTCCCCCTCCACATTCCCAATCTCACCTTTCTATCCTGGGCCTCCTCCATTTCCAGAGTGAGGCCCAGCGCAAATTGGAGGAACAGCACCTCATATTTCGCTTGGGTAGTTTACACCCCAACGGTATGAACATTGACTTCTCTAACTTCAGATGGCCCCTGCTTTCTTTCCTTCTCCTTCCCCCTCTCAGTTCTCCCTCCAGTCTTACTGTCTCCGACGACATTCTATCTTTGTCCCGCCCCCTCCCCTGACATCAGTCTGAAGAAGGGTCTCAATAGACAATAGGTGCAGGAGTAGGCCATTCGGCCCTTCAAACCAGCACCGCCATTCAATGTGACCATGGCTGATCATCCCCAATCAGTACCCCGTTCCTGCCTTCTCCCCATATCCCCTGACTCCGCTAACTTTAAGAGCTCCATCTAGCCGTCTCTTGAAAGCATCCAGAGAACCGGCCTCCACCGCCCTCTGAGGCAGAGAATTCCACAGACTCACCACTCTCTCTGTGTGAAAAAGTGTTTCCTCGTCTCCGTTCTAAATGGGCCTACCCTTTATTCTTAGTCGCCCATTCCTTCTCTCCGGAGATGCTGCCTGTCCCGCTGAGTTAGGCAGGCACAGGTTATTGATTGGGGACAATCAGCCATGATCACAATCACGATGATCAGCCATGATCATATTGGTGCTGGCGCTGGTTTCTATGAATGGCGGTGTGGTGCTGGCTGGAAGGGCCGAATGGCCTCGTCCTGCACCTATTGTCTATGTTTCTATGTTACTCCAGCATCTTGTGTCCACCTAGAGTTTCCGGGTGTGGTGGGCGGCCAGTTTTCGGTGCTCACCTTGAGACGGGAGGGGTCGGCACAGGCGTAGCTGCAGAGGTGGCACTTGTACGGCTTCTCCCCGGTGTGGATGCGGATGTGCCAGGTGATCTTCTGGCGGTTCTTGGTGGTGTAGTCGCAGTCGGTGCACTTGTAGAGGCGGGTGCCGCCGTGGGCCTTCATGTGGTGGTCGAACACCAGCTGGTGGCGGCAGGTGAAGCCGCAGGTGGGGCAGCGCAGGGGCTTGGGCCCGCCGGCCTCCTCCTCGTGGCAGTCCAGCAGGTGCTGCACCAGTTGCTGCCGCTCGCGGGCGGCGAAGGGGCAGAGCTGGCAGCGGTGGTGGAAGTGGATCTTCTTGTGCTCCTCCAGCTGCGGCCGCCCGGGGAAGGTCAGCTTGCAGGACGGGCACTGCAGCTGCGGGTGCTGCCGCTGCAGGTGGCTGCGGAGGGTGGACTCGCTGCGGCAGGCGAAGAGGCAGGAGGGGCAGCCGTGGCGGCCGCCGGCCCGGTCGCGGTGCAGGCGCAGCCGGTGCTGCTTCAGGGCGCCCTCCGAGCTGAAGCGGGCCCCGCAGCCGCGGTGGCTGCAGGCGGCGCTGGGCTGGCCGGCGTGGCAGCTGCCCACGTGGCGGCTGATGTCGTTGTGGTTGTAGCCGCTGTAGTCGCACAGGGCGCAGAAGTGGGTGGGCGTCTTGTCGTGGACCCGCAGCTTGTGCACCCGCAGCTTGGAGCCGGTGCCGAAGGTCCGCGGGCAGGCGTCGCACGCCAGGCGGCCCACCCCGGTGTGCAGCGACTCGTGGGCCTCCAGCCGGTAGCGCCGCGCCGTGCGGAAGTCGCAGTAGCTGCACTTGTGCGGCTTGGCCCCGTCGTGCTTGAGGGCCACGTGCTGCTGCAGGCAGCGGGCCTGCTTGCAGCTGAAGGGGCAGAGCTGGCAGCGCAGGCGGCTGCGGCGGGCGGGAGCGGCCGCCGACCCCCTGTACCCGTGCAGCAGGGCGTGCTGCCGCAGGGCGCCGGCAGACTTGCAGACGAAGGAGCAGAGGCGGCACTGGAGCTCGTCGGGCTTCATGCAGCCCTTCTTCTTGTGGGTGTCCATGGCCCGCTGCTGGCAGCAGGTGAAGGGGCAGGAGGGGCAGGTGAAGTGGCGGCGGCGGTCTACACCCTTCTCCTCCCCCTCCCCCTCCCCCTCGCTGCCAGACCCCGGGCCGGAGCCCACCTCTCCCCCTGCCGCTGCCTCCCCTCTGTGTTTGATGGCCCGGTGGTTCCTCAGCGCCCGCTCCGAGCGGAAGAGCAGCTTGCACAGGCCACAGGGCAGCTTGACGGGGGCTCCGCACCCCACTGACGCGTGGTCGACCATCGCCAGCTGGCTGGAGCTTGTGAAGGGGCAGGCGGTGCAGGAGTACGTCTCCTGGGCAAAGGTGAACTTCACCCCGACTCCTTGGGACAGAAGCAAAGCCTCCCCGCCACCCGGGGGAGCACCACCCACGGTCTCCTCTTCTAATGTCCTCGAGATATCTTCCTCTTCCAGCAAGGTGTTCCCACCCACCGAAGGTTGGGCAGGTTGGCAGGCTGCCTTTCCCGCCAGGTCATCGGCTGCAGAAATCTCCGTGATTTCGGACCTTGGCTGGGCGGGCTTGTCGGGTTCGTGCCCCTGGAGCCGGCGCCCCGTCGCCGTCGGAGACCCTCGCGGGTCGGCGGCCTTCGAGTCCGAGTCAACGTCCGAGTCGAAGAGGGCGGCGGGCGGCTCTCTGGCCGTGGCCGTGGCCGTGGCCGGACACGGGTACGACCTGCCTTTCTTCGCCACCGCCGTGGCGGGGCACTTCTTCAGCCTGTGGGTGTTGAGTCCCCGCTGCTGCTTGAAGGTGGCCCCGCAGGCCTCGCACACCAGGGGCGTCTTCCTGCTCTGGCAGCCTGACTTGGTGTGGAGGACCAGGGCCTTCTCCTTGCGGGTGACGTAGGAGCACCCGTCGCACTTGTAACACCGGGACGTCGGTCTGCACCACCAGCATCTCCACCCTCCCCTCCAGCACCAGGGCTTGTGCTTGCTGCTTGTCCTGCCTCCTCAGAGCCTGGATGTCCGACTCGGACCGCGAGAGGAGACTCTCGGGCCCGGGAAGGCCCTTGGCATTGGGCGACTCAGGAGGGGGATGAAGTGTGGGTTCCGCCGAGCTTGCGCAGGTGACAACGGCAGGCGAGTCCTCTGCCTCTTGGCCAAGTTCCCCGGCCTTCTCCGACAGCGGGCGGTCTTCGTGCGTGAAGACGTCGACGTGGTGCGCCACCAGCTCCTGGTTCCCGACGAGGTGGTCCCCCTCTCCCCCTTCCTCATCGTCGCCGTGCTCTCCAACATCGGCCTCGTGGTGGCCGAGGTCCTCCCGCACAAGGTCGGCGGCGACCAGGCCAAAGTCCCGGTACATGGAGCCGGCGGCGCAGGGCGGCCAGTCGTCCAGGGAGATGTGCTTTGCCGGCTCCTCCGGGGGAGGAGGGAGGGGAAAGCCCACCCGGGGGCCGAAGACCACCACCTCGGGCTGAGGGTCGTTTACGCTCAGGCTCGTCTGAAGCTCCCGTCCCGTGCCGCTGGCGGTCTGGGCGGCCATCGGTTGCCCCGTGTCGGCGGTGACCGTGTCCGGCTGCGCCGAGCCGTACCGTTCCACGACGCCGCCCTGCATGAACGCCGGAGCTTCAAAGCCGGGGCGGAATGACTTCTTCCCCGGTTCCTCCCCACCACTCGAACCTTTGCTCTGCCACGACTCGCTCCTCTTGGCCGAGCTGGAGGGATTGGCGTTTGCCTCCACGTAGGCTAGCAGGTTGTGGGCGGAGTTCATGGCCATCTCCTGCTTGGCGTAGTTTTCCAGCCACTCCTTGTCTCCCGGCACGTAGCCGTGGACTTTCCGCTTGTGGAAGAAGAGGCCGGTGTTGCTGAAGGTCTTGTAGGGGCAGAGGGCGCAGCGGAACTCCCTCTGCTTGGTGTGCTTGCAGTTCTCGTGGTTGAGCAGAGCCTGCTTGTACTGCGTCTGGTAACTGCAGTAGCGGCACTGGTGCAGGGGCATCTGGTAGTCCTGCGAGTGCTTCACCTGCATGTGCTTCTGCAGCTCGTACTTGCGCTTGCAGGCAAAGCCGCACACCTCGCAGATGAGCGACTTGCCCTGGTGCCGCAGCTTGTGGCTGCTGAGCTGGTCTGCGCGGTGACAGCGGTAGGAGCACTGGTTGCAATGATACCTGCGGGAAAGAGAGAGAGAGAGATGGTTAGATTAGAGCGGCACGGTGGCACAGCGGCAGAGTTACTGCCTCACAGCGCCAGAGACCCGGTTTTGGTCCCGACTACGGCTGCTGTCTGAACGGAGTTTGTACATTCTCCCTGTGACCACCTGGGTTTTCTCCAAAACCTTCAGTTTCCTCCCACATTCCAAAGGTGTGTAGGTTAATAGTCTTGGTATAAATGTAAAATTGTCCCTAGAGTGTGTGTGCGTGCGTCTGTCTGCGTCTGTGCGTGTCTGTGTGGGTGTGTGTGCGCATGTGAGTGTGTGTGAGCGTCTGTGTCTGTGTGTGTATGCGTGGGTATGTGTGTGTGTGTGTGTGTGTGTGTGTGTGTATGCGTGTGTGTGTGTGTGTGTGTGTGTGTGTGTGTGTGTGTGTGTATGCGTGTGTGTGTGTGTGTGTGAGCGTGTGTGTGTGTGTGTGTGTGTGTGTGTGTGTATGTGAGTGTGTGTGAGTGTGTGTCTGTGTGTGTATGCGTGGGTGTGTGTGTGTGTATGCGTGGGTGTGTGTGTGTGTGTGTGTGTGTGCATGTGTGTGTGTGTGTGTGTGTATGTGTGTGTGTGTGTGTGTGTGTGTGTGTGTGTGTGTGTGTATGCGTGGGTATGTGTGTGTGTGTGTGTGTGTGTGTGTGTGTGTATATGCGTGTGTGTATGTGTGCGTGTGTGTATGCGTGTGTGTCTGTGTGTGCGAGTGTCTGTCTGTGTGTGCGTGTGTGTGTGCTGCGCGTGCCTGTGCGTCTTTAGGTGTCTTTGCATATGCGTTCATTGCGTGGGTTTTGTAGGATAGTGTTAAGAGTGCAGGGGTTCACCAGACTGATTCGGGGATGGCAGGACAGTGGACCGAAAGGCTAGTTTCGCACTGGTGTCTCTAATCTAAATTGAGAGGGGATCTAAAACAAAGTATAGAGTCAGAGCCATTGTGTGCAGTTTTGGTCCCCTAATTTGAGGAAGGACATTCATGCTATTGAGGGAGTGCTGCGTAGGTTCACAAGGTTAATTCCCGGGATGGCGGGACTGTCATATGCTGAGAGAATGAAGCAGCTGGGCTTGTATATGTATTTAGGATGAGTGGGGATCTTATAGAAACGTATAAGATTATTAAGGGTTTGGACACGCTAGAGGCAGGAAACATGTTCCCGATGTTGGGGGAGTCCAGAACCAGGGGCCACAGTTTAATAAGTGGTAAGCCATTTAGAACGGAGACGAGGAAACACTTTTTCACCCATAGAGTGGTGAGTCTGTGGAATTCTCTGCCTCAAAAGGTGGTGGAGGCCGGAGATAGCAGAGTCAGGGGATATGGGGAGAAGGCTGGAACGGGGTACTGATTGGGGATGATCAGCCATGATCACATTGAATGGCGGTGCTGTCTTGAAGGGCGAATGGCCTCCTCCTGCACCTATTGTCTATTGTCCCTAAAGAATGAGGACATCCCATCTCCATCCTTTTCCGCCTTCCGCTCTAGAACCTGTTTCACTTCTAGCCATGCGATACTAAACATTTACAACTCCTGCGCTGATTGTCTATTGTCAATAGACAATAGGTGCAGGAGTAGGCCATTCGGCCCTTCGAGCTAGCACCGCCATTCAATGTGATCATGACTGATCATCCCCAATCAGCCTTCTCCCCAAATCCCCTGACTCCGCTATTTTTAAGATCCCTATCTAGCTCTCTCTTGAAAGCATCCAGAGAACCGGCCTCCACCGCCCTCTGAGGCAGAGAATTCCACACACTCACAACTCTCTGTGTGAAAAAGTGTTTCCTCGTCTCCGTTCTAAATGGCTTACTCCTTATTCTTAAACTGTGTGTGGCCCCTGGTTCAGGACTCCCCTAACATCGGGAACGTGTTTCCTGCCTCTAGCGTGTCCAAACCCTTAACAATCTAAATGTTGCTTGACACAAGCGCACACACCCTCACAAAGTACACACACACACACACACACACTCTACACACACACACTCACTCTCACAAAGTACACACACACACACACACTCACACTCACAAAGTACACACACTCACTCACACAAAGTACACACACACACTCTCACAAAGTACACACACACACACACACTCTCAAAGTACACACACTCTCACAAAGTACACACACACACTCTCACAAAGTACACACACTCACTCTCACAAAGTACACACACTCTCACAAAGTACACACACACTCTCACAAAGGACACACACTCACACCCTCATACACACACACACACACACACACTCACACACACACACACACCCTCACACACACTCACTCTCTCACAAAATACACACACACACTCACAAAGTACACACACACACACACTCACAAGTACACACACACACACACACACACACACACACAGGGCGTTACCTCAGGTCTCCGGTATGTTTCCGCATGTGCACGGTGAGGTAGTGCTTCCACTTGGTGATGTAGCCACACTCTGTACACATGTAGTTCTTGTTGTCGGAGTGTGTGAGCATGTGCTTGGACAGGTAACCCATATCCCTGCAGGTGAAATCGCACAGTTCACATTTATGTGGCTTCTCGCCTAAAGGAGGGTTCAAAACCAACAGAATACAAACAGATGCAATTAGACCCAGGATCAGGTTTAGCTTAGTTTAGTCTAGTCTAGTCCGCACCGACCAGTGATCCCCGCTCACTAGCACTATCCTACTACACACACTAGGGACAATTTACAATTTTTACCGCAGTCGACTAGATGGGCCGAATAGCCTACTCCTGCCCCTATCACTTCGGAACACAAGTACATAATGAGGGGACCTCATTGAAACTTACAGAATAGTGAAAGGCCTGGATAGAGTGGATGTGGAGAGGATGTTTCCACTAGTGGGAGAGTGTAGGACAAGAGGGCACAGCCTCAGAATAAAAGGACGTTCCTTTAGAAAGGAGATGAGGAGGAATGTCTTTGGTCAGAGGCTGGTGAATCTGTGGAATTCATTGCCGCAGACACTGTCAATCGTCACCTTAAAAATATCCATTAGCTTGGCCTCCACAGCAGTCTGTGGCAATGAATCCCACAGATTCACCAGTCTCTGACTAAAGAAATTCAATAGACAGTAGGTGCAGGAGTAGGCCATTCGGCCCTTCGAGCCAGCGCCGCCATTCAATGTGATCATGGCTGATCATCCCCAATCAATGTGATCATGGCTGATCATCCCCAATCAATGTGATCATGGCTGATCATCCCCAATCAATGTGATCATGGCTGACCATCCCCAATTCATCCTCATCTGCTTCTTAAAGGCACATCCTATTATTCTGAGGCTGTGCCCTCAGGTCCTAGACTCTCCCACTAGTGGAAACACCCTCTCCACATCCACAGGTTCACTACTCGCTGACTAAAGCAATTCATCCTCATCTCCTTCCTAAAGACACATCCTTTTTATTCTGAGGCTGTGCCCACTGGTCCTAGACTCTCCCACTTTAGACAATAGACAAGAAACAATAGGTGCAGGAGCAGGCCATTCGGCCCTTCGAGCCAGCACCGCCATTCAATGTGATCGTGGCTGATCATCCACAATCAGTACCCCGTTCCTGCCTTCTCCCCATATCCCCTGACTCCGCTATTTTTAAGAGCCCCATCTAGCTCTCTCTTGAGAGCATCCAGAGAACCTGCCTCCACCATCAATAGCAAGAATGTCCTTCCTGAAATTAGGGGACCAAAACTACACACAATACTCCAGGTGTGGTCTCACTAGGGGCCTGTACAACTGCAGAAGGACCTCTTTGCTCCTATATCTTCTCCCCTGGCCTGTCACTATACAGTAAGTTTCAATGAGGTCCCTCTCTCGTGCTTCTGGGGTGAGCTGCCGGGCTGTACCACCCACCTGTGTGGAGAAGGATGTGCCTGTTGAGGACCCTCTTGTGGGCGGTGGCAAAGTCGCACTCGCTGCACTTGTGGATCTTCTCGTTGGCGTGCATCTTGCCCACGTGGTCGTGGAACTCCACGGGGTTGAAGGTCTTGTAGGGGCAGAAGGCGCAGGGCAGCTCCTCGCTGCCGGGGTGTCCCCGGCGCTTGTGTCGGCGGAAGACGTGCTTGTTGGAGCAGACAAAGTCGCACTGGTCGCAGTGGAAGGCGTAGTGCGTGCGCCGGTGGGCCTCCATGCCCGCCTCGGTGCCGAAGAGCGAGCCGCAGGTCCGGTAGCGGCACTCCACCGCCCGGGCGCCGTGGGCCTCGCGCAGGTGGCGAACAAAGTCCTTGCGCTCGGGGGCGGTGTAGCCGCAACCCCCCTCGGTGCAGCCCAGCGGCCCCCGCTCCTCCTTGTGGCTCTTCATGTGCTCCTTCAACGCGTTGCTGACGGTGAACTTCTCCTCGCACGCCGGGCAGGCGTACACCTCGGAGTAGAAGTTGGCCGTGTTCTCGTGCATGCTGGCCATGTGGCGGTTGAGAGAGTTCTTCTCCACCGCGCTGTAGTCGCAGAGCGGGCAGTGGTGGGTCTTCTCCCCCAGCTCCCGCATCAGGTGCACCTTCAGCTTGCCCTTGCTGGTGAAGAACTTCTGGCAGTGAGGGCACTGCAGGCTGGGGTCGGGGAAGTGCAGGTGGAGGTGCTCCACCAGGTGAGTCCTCTTCTTGAAGCAGCGCTTGCACTCCGGGCAGATGTGGGTCTTGTACAGATGTTCCATCCCTTCTTGCACGTCAACTGAGGCGCACACAATCAAAAATAAAACGAGATGCTCAATAAATGCAATTCTAGTCGACAAAAAACAGCACCACAGACCCAAGTTCGATCCTGATTATAGAAACATAGAAACATAGAAATTAGGTGCAGGAGTAGGCCATTCGGCCCTTCGAGCCTGCACCGCCATTCAATATGATCATGGCTGATCATCCAACTCAGTATCCCGTACCTGCCTTCTCTCCATACCCCCTGATCCCCTTAGCCACAAGGGCCACATCTAACTCCCTCTTAAATATAGCCAATGAACTGTGGCCTCAACTACCCTCTGTGGCAGAGAGTTCCAGAGATTCACCACTCTCTGCTCTATGGGTGCTGACTGTACGGAGTATCTATCACCTGACTGACAACGCATCACCGGTTCCTCACTCCCCTCCATTGAGCCTGTCCAGAGCAAGCGACGTCTGCAGAGGGAGCGCAGCATTGTCAAGGATTGCTCTGACCTCAACCACAGACTGTTTACCCTCCTCCCATCTGGGAGGCGCTACAGGTCTCTCCGCTGCCAGACCAGATGGTTCAGGAACAGCTTCTTCCCTGCGGTTGTTACCCTACTTAACTCTGCACCTTGGTGATTACCAATCATTCCCCCCCCACCCGGACACTCCTTCCCCCAGTGACTGATCTCCCTCCACGGAAATTGTACTACTGCTACTGTATGTGCATATATATATATATATATATATTACTGTTCCATTATTCTATGTTCGCACTTCTTCAATTCAATTCAATTCAACTTTATTGTCATTGCACAGACACAAGTATGGGTACAACGAAATGCAGTTTAGCGTCTGTCCGTAGTAACAGTGCAATATAGAAATAAAAATACAGAATAATCAAACAATGGGGACGGAGAGACTGGAGAAATCTATCGGCGGGACTCCGAGTTCAGCAATGTGATAGTGTTGTTGTAGAAGCTGTTCCTCATCCTACTAGTACGTGAACTGAGGCTCCTGTACCGCCTCCCTGATGGGAGGAGGGCAAACAGTCCATGGTTGGGGTGTGAGGGGTCTTTGATGATCTTCCCGGCCCGTCTCAGACACCGTTTTTGGTGGAGGGCATCCATGGCAGGGAGCGGGGCACCGATGATGTACTGAGCGGTTTTCACCACCCGTTGTAGTGCCTTCCTGTCCGCTACGGTGCAACTGTGGCAGAGAGTCTGGAACTCTCTGCCACAGAGGGTAGTTGAGGCCAGTTCATTGGCTATATTTAAGAGGGAGTTAGATGTGGCCCTTGTGGCTAAGGGGATCAGGGGGTATGGAGAGAAGGCAGGTACGGGATACTTAGTTGGATGATCAGCCATGATCATATTGAATGGCGGTGCAGGCTCGAAGGGCCGAATGGCCTACTCCTGCACCTAATTTCTATGTTTCTATGTTTCTAACTGCTGTACCATACCGTGAAGCAGGTGGTCAGGATACTCTCTATGGTACAGCGGTAAAAGTTGGTCAGGATCTGGGGGGACAGGTGAGCTTTCTTGAGCCTCCTCAGGAAGTAAAGGCGCTGCTGCGCCTTTTTGATCAGCTTGGAGGTGTTGAGCGACCAGGACAGATCCTCCGAGATGTGTACCCCGAGGAATTTGTGGTTGGAGACGCGCTCCACCTCTGTCCCATTTATATGGATGGGGGTATGTCTGCCCCCTCTGTTCTTCCTGAAGTCAAAAATAATTGCCTTCGTCTTCTTGGAGTTGAGGACGAGGTTATTGTTGGCACACCAGGTTGTCAGGTGCTGGACCTCATCCCTGTAGGCTGACTCGTCGTTGTCACTGATCAGGCCTACCACCGTGGTGTAGTCGGCAAATTTAATGATGGCGTTGGAGCCATTCTTAGGGATGCAGTCATGGGTGAAGAGGGAGTAGAGGAGAGGGCTGAGCACACAGCCCTGTGGCACGCCGGTGTTCAGTGTTATAGTGGAGGAAGTGAGGTTGTTGACCCTAACAGACTGTGGTCTGAGGAAATCCAGTGTCCAGTTGCAGAGGGAGGTGGAGATGCCAAGTCCGCTGAGTTTGGTGATCAAGCTGGCGGGGATGACAGTGTTAAAGGCAGAGCTGAAATCAATGAACAGCATCCTGATGTAGGTGTTATTGCTGTCCAGGTGGGTCAGGGCAGAGTGTAGGGCCGCCGATATGGCGTCCTCTGTAGACCTGTTGGTCCGGTAGGCAAACTGATGGGGGTCCAGTGTGGGGGGGGAGGCTGGCTTTGAGGTGAGCCAAGATCAGCCACTCAAAGCACTTTGCAATGACAGGGGTGAGTGCCACTGGGCGGAAGTCGTTGAGACTCCCTGTAGCTGATTGTTTGGGCACTGGCACGATGGTTGATGTCTTGAGGCAAGTGGGGGGGACGACACCCTGGGCCAGTGACGGGTTGAAAATGTCAGTGAAGACCAGGGATAGTTGTCCAGCACATGCCCTGAGCACCCGCCCGGGGATGCCATCAGGGCCGGCAGCTTTGTGCTCATTCACCTTGCTCAGTGCATCTTGTGCAGCAGAGGCGGAGAGACTGAGGGGTTGAGATGCTAACTGCATTTTGTTGTCTCTGTACTTGTACACTGCACAATGACAGTAAAGTTTGAATCTGAATCTGAATCTGAATCTGAGTTTGCACGTTCACCCTGTGACCATGTAGGTGGCCGACTAGGAAAAGGGGAGATGCAGCGAGACCTGGGTGTCATGGTACACCAATCATTGAAAGTAGGCATGCAGGTGCAGCAGGCAGTGAAGAAAGCGAATGGTATGTTAGCTTTCATAGCAAAAGGATTTGAGTATAGGAGCAGGGAGGTTCTACTGCAGTTGTACAGGGTCTTGGTGAGACCACACCTGGAGTATTGTGTACAGTTTTGGTCTCCAAATTTGAGGAAGGACATTATTGCCATAGAGGGAGTGCAGAGACGGTTCACCAGACTGATTCCTGGGATGTCAGGACTGTCTTATGAAGAAAGACTGGATAGACTTGGTTTATACTCTCTAGAATTTAGGAGATTGAGAGGGGATCTTATAGAAACTTACAAAATTCTTAAGGGGTTGGACAGGCTAGATGCAGGAAGATTGCTCCCGATGTTGGGGAAGTCCAGGACAAGGGGTCACAGCTTAAGGATAAGGGGGAAATCCTTTAAAACCGAGATGAGAAGAACTTTTTTCACACAGAGAGTGGTGAATCTCTGGAACTCTCTGCCACAGAGGGTAGTTGAGGCCACAGTTCATTGGCTATATTTAAGAGGGAGTTAGATGTGGCCCTTGTGGCTAAGGGGATCAGAGGGTATGGAGAAAAGGCAGGTACGGGATACTGAGTTGGATGATCAGCCATGATCATATTGAATGGCGGTGCAGGCTCGAAGGGCCGAATGGCCTACTCCTGCACCTAATTTCTATGTTTCTATGTTTCCTCCAAGTGCTCCGTTTTCCACACACAACTTAAAGACATACAGATACTTTGATTAATGGACTGGTAATTCCGTAAGTGTAAAATTGTCCCTAGTGTGTAGGATAATGTTAGTGTGTGGGGGGGGGTCTCTGGTTGGCGTGGACTCGGTGGGCTGAAGGGCACGTTTCCATGCTGTATTTCTACACCGTACGGTGGGTCAGTGGTAGAGTTGCTGCCTATGAACTCCACAGACACGGGTTCGATCCCGACTACGGGTGCTGTCCGTACGGAGTTTGTACGTTCTCCCCGTTACCGCGTGGGTTTTCTCCGTGTGCCCCCATTTCCTCCCACACTACAAAGACGTGCAGTTAGTACGTAAGTTACTTGGCTTTAGTAATTCTTAAGAAAGAACGGCAGATGCTGGAAAAACCGAAGGTAGACAGAAATGCTGGAGAAACTCAGCGGGTGAAGCAGCATCTATGGAGCGAAGGAATAGGTGACGTTTCGGCTTGAGACCGAAACCTCAGTCTGAAGAAGGGTCTCGACCCGAAAAGTCACCTGTTCCTTGGCTCCATAGATGCTGCCTCACCCGCTGAGTTTCTCCAGCATTTTTGTCTATCGTTGGCTTTAGTAATTGGGTAAATTATGTCTCGTGTGTAGGATAGTTTTAGTGTACGGGTGATTGCTGTTCAGCATGGGCACGGTGGGCCGAAGGGCCTGTTTCCATGCTGTATCTCTAAACTAAAATATAAAGGATACTTTAAATGATACTATACACTTTGAGGGGCAGTGAGGCCTGGAATGATAATGCGTGAATGAGGTGAATGAAGGTAGACACCGAGTGCTGGAGTAACTCAGCGGGACAGGCAGCATCTCTGGAGAGAAGGAATGGGTGGAGACCTTTCATCTGTAAAAGGTCACCCATTCCTTCGCTCCAGAGATAGAAACATAGAAACATAGAAATTAGGTGCAGGAGTAGGCCATTCGGCCCTTCGAGCCTGCACCGCCATTCAATATGATCATGGCTGATCATCCAACTCAGTATCCCGTACCTGCCTTCTCTCCATACCCTCTGATCCCTTAAGCCACAAGGACCACATCTAACTCCCTCTTAAATATAGCCAATGAACTGGCCTCAAGTACCCTCTGTGGCAGAGAGTTCCAGAGATTCACCACTCTGTGTGAAAAAAGTTCTTCTCATCCCGAAACGTTGCCTATATCCTTCGCTCCATAGATGCTGCCTGTCCCACTGAGTTACTCCAGCACTTTGTGTCTACCTTCAGTGTAAACCAGCATCTGCAGTTCCTTGTCATAAGTTGCTAGATTGGAGCGGCTGGGCTTGTATACTCTGGAGTTTAGAAGGATGAGAGGATATCTTATTGGAAACGTATAAGATTATTAAGGGTTTGGACACGCTGGAGGCAGGAAACATGGTCCCAATGTTGGGGGAGTCCAGAACCAGGGGCCACAGTTTAAGAATAAGGGGTAAGCCATTTAGAACGGAGACGAGGAACAACTTTTTCACACAGAGTGGCGAGTCTGTGAAATTCTCTGCCTCAGAGGGCGGTGGAGCCCGGTTCTCTGAATGCTTTCAAGAGAGAGTTAGATAGAGTTCTTAGCAGTTAAGGGAGATGGGGAGAAGGCAGGAACGGGGTAGATAGTGGATGATCAGCCATGATCAGATTGAATGGCGGTGCTGGCTTGAAGGGCCAAATGGCCTACTCTTGCACCTGTTTAGGAAGGAACTGCAGAGGCTGGACAATCGAAGGTAGACAAAAGTGCTGGAGAAACTCAGCGGGTGCAGCAGCATCTATGGAGCTAAGGAAATAGGCAACATTTCGGGCCGAAACCCTTCCGGGTTTCGTCCCGAAACGTTGCCTATTTCCTTCAGGGTTTCGTCCCGAAACGTTGCCTATATCCTTTGCTCCATAGATGCTGCTGCACCCGCTGAGTTTCTCCAGCACTTTTGTCTACCTACTCTTGCACCCATTGTCTATTGTGTTACACATCTGTAACTGGGATATCAGCAGTTCCTACGGCTTTAACCTACCTTTGAAATGTCGCTGTCTGAGGGAGTTGTTCTTTCTGCTCCTGTCGCCCTCTGACCCAGTCTCCGACACCGGGTCTTCCTCGTCGCAGGCAGGCGGCTGCTGTTCCCCAGGCCACGTCTGTGCCTCAACGTTGCCACCATCGAGCTCCCGTCTCCTCTCCTCCTGCTCGTCATTCTCTTCCGCAGCGCTACCAGTGTCATCTGCAAGGCAACAACAGCGTCGCGGACAGCAGTCAGCAATAGCGCGCATTACTATGGGAACTTCACTCGCCCCTCTGCAGGAACTATACATCAGGAGGTGCAGCTCCAGAGCCAACAAGATCATGGGAGACCCCTTCCACCCCAGCAACGGACCCCTTCCACCCCAGCAACGGACACCCCAGCATACCGCTGGGGTGTAAACTACCCAAGCGAAATATGAGGTGCTGCTCCTCCAATTTGCAGGACAGAAAGGGAGGGGGAGTTCAAATGCTGAGCCTCTGGTTGGTTGTTGCAAACCGAGCGGAGGTGTTGGGAGAAACGATCGCCAAGCCTACGCTTGGTCTCACCGATGTAGAGCAGCTGACACCTAGAGCAGCGGATGCAATAGATGAGGTTGGAGGAGGTGCAGGTGAACCTCTGCCTCACCTGGAAAGACTGTCGGGGTCCTTGAATGGAGTCAAGGGGGGAGATAAAGCGACAAGCGAGGATTATCCAGTGCTTCTACGCAGCGGCGGTGGAAAGCATCTTGTCCGGGAACATTACCATCTGGTTTGCGAAATGCTCTGCCAAGGACAAGAAGGCTCTGCAGAGAGTAGTGCGTTCGGCCGAACGCACTATGGGAACTTCACTCGCCCCCCTGCAGGAACTATACATCAGGAGGTGCAACTCCAGAGCCAACAAGATCATGGGGGACCCCTTCCACCCCAGCAACGGACTGTTCTAGCTGCTACGGTCAGGCAAACGCCTCCGTTGCCATGCTGTGAGAACGGAGAGGATGAGAAGGAGTTTCTTCCCAGAGGCCATTCGGACTATAAACTCCAGGACAAGGGGTCACAGCTTAAGGATAAAGGGGAAATCCTTTAAAACCGAGATGAGAAGAACTTTTTTCACGCAGAGAGTGGTGAATCTCTGGAACTCTCTGCCACAGAGGGTAGTTGAGGCCAGTTCATTGGCTATATTTAAGAGGGAGTTAGATGTGGCCCTTGTGGCTAAGGGGATCAGGGGGTATGGAGAGAAGGCAGGTACGGGATACTGAGTTGGATGATCAGCCATGATCAGAATGGCCAGGCTCGAAGGGCCGACTATCCTGCACCTAATTTCTATGTTTCTATCTCACCAGGGACTAACCTTACCGTACCAATTTACTGTTGTGTGGTGTCTTTTTAAAATTTCCTTTTCTTCCCTCCCTCCCACAAATATCTAATATGTGAATATTCTGTAGTTTATTTGTTTGTTTTCTGCACAATCTGCAAGCATCGCCACTTTTCATTTCACTGCAAATCTCGTAGGTGTATGTGACGAAATAAACTTGACTTGACATTCGAACATAGAACGGTACAGCACAAGAAAAGACCCTTCGGCCCACAATATCTGTACTGACCATCGCACGTGATCCATTCACTGCATATCCGTGTGCCTGTCTAAACGCCTCTAAAATGCCACTATCGTATCTGCCTCCATCCACCACCCCTGGCAGCGCGTTCCAGGCACCCACCACCCCTCTGTTTAAATACAAAACGTGCCCAGCACATTTCTTTTACACTTTGCCTCTCCCCGCGTTCGATCCGGTGCTGTCCGCACGGTGTTTGCACGTTCTCCCTGCGACCGCGTGGTTTTTCTCCGGGTGTTCAGCTTTCCTCACTTCGAAGTACATAAGCTCTAGGGGTAGAATTAGGCCATTTGGCCCATCAAGTCTACTTCACCATCTTTCCCTCTCATCCCCGTTCTCCGGTCTGTGCCCCATAACCCCTGACACCTGTACTGATCAACACCTATGGGATTGCACTTCATCCACATCCCTCTATTCCCTCCATATCCATGTGCCTATCTAAAAGACACTTAAATACCACTATCGTATCTGCCTCCACCACCACGTTCCAGGCCCAGTGAGCTGATGGGGCCTAATTCCACCCGGTATCTCTAAACTAATATACAATGTCCATTTCGGGAACATCATCTGGTGTTTTGTAATCGCCAAGAGTCCATCCCATTGCGGACATTGGACTTTGTCTCTGGAACTGAGGCGCTACAATGCTGAGAACGATATTCTGCACTGTATCTTCCCCTTTGCTCTACCTATCGCACACCTTTTAGACAATAGACAATAGGTGCAGGAGTAGGCCATTCGGCCCTTCGAGCCGTCACCGTCCATTCAATGTGATCATGGCTGATCATCCCCAATCAGTACCCCGTTCCTGCCTTCTCTCCATATCCCCTGACTCCGCTATCTTTAAGAGGCCTATCTAGCTCTCTCTTGAAAGTATCCAGAGAACCAGCCTCCACCGCCCTCTGAGGCAGAGTATCCCACAGACTCACAACTCTTTTGTGCTTCAGTTTGACTTCATTGTATCCATCTATAATAAATAGATATTATATAATATATAAAGGGCGCTACAGTGGCGCAGCGGTAGATTTACTGCCTCACGTCAGATAACCGGGTTGATGTCTGTACAGGGTTTGTACGTTCTCCCTGTGACTGCGTGGGTTTTCTCCGGGCGCTCTGGTTTCCTCCCACACACCAAAGACATACAGGTTTGTAGGTTAAAAAAAAAAATTGTAGATTGTCCCTAGTGGGTGGAATAGTGCTAGTGGAACACTCTGCCGTTGCACATCAGACAGGCCCCCTCACTGTCCATCTTCAAAACCAATCTTAAAACCCATTTCTATTCCTTGGCTTTTGACCCTGTATGAGACTTTGCTCCTGTTTTAGTGTTTTTAATGGGGTTTTTTTTAAATTGTTTTTAATCTGTCTTTTAATGTTTTTATTGTCGTGTAATATTTTTTTGTCCATGATTAGTCATGTACAGCACTTTGTCGCAACAGTGGTTGTTTTTAAAGTGCTCTATAAATAAAGTTATTATTATTATTATAATATTATTATTAGTCTACGGGGTGACCACTGGTCAGCACGGACTCGGTGGGCCGAAGAGCCTGTTTCTGTACTGTATCTCTAAAGTCTGAAAATCTATAATCTGAATTGATTGGATAACATTCTAAATACAGCTTCTTACTCTACATCAGCACGAGAAAATAATAAATAATAATAATCTTCATTCCTCTTATCTAAGTCCGAGTTCTCTCATGACTATTTCCCCACTTGTCTGTCACTGTATAACTAATGAACAGAATTATGATTTGATAGACAGAGTTGATGTGGACAAGCTTTTCCCTTTGAGAATAGGGAAGATTCAAACAAGAGGACATGACTTCAGAATTAAGGGACAGACGTTTAGGGGTAATATGAGGGGGAACTTCTTTACTCAGAGAGTGGTAGCGGTGTGGAATGAGCTTCCAGTGGAAGTGGTGGAGGCAGGTTCATTGGTATCATTTAAAAATAAATTGGATAGGCATATGGATGGGAAGGGAATGGAGGGTTATGGTATGAGTGCAGGCAGGTGGGACTAAGGGGGAAAAAAAATTGTTCGGTACGGACTTGTAGGGCCGAGATGGCCTGTTTCCGTGCTGTAATTGTTATATGGTTATATGGTTAATTACATTTCAGCTCAGGCAACATCTCAGGAGAAAAAGGGATAGGTGACGTTATGGGTCAGGACCCTTCTCCAGTCCGAAGAAGGATCCCGTCTCGAAACATCACCTATGCCTTTTTCTCCTGCGATGCTGCCTGACCCGCTGAGTTACTCCAGCACTTTGCATCTATCTTTGATTATAAACCAATATCTGCAGTTTCTGGTTTCTGTAAAAAACATATCGTTGATGAAATTCACTACTACCTTCAACAGGTAGGAACGGGGGAGAAGGCAGGAACGGGGTACTGATTGGGGATGATCAGCCATGACCACATTGAATGGTGGTGCTGACTCGAAAGGCCAAATGGCCTACTCCTACACCTATGTCACACTTACACAGGCTTTGGCCCATTGAGGTAAAGGGTAGTGGACGTTGTCCACAAGGACATTATTAAGGCAATTTACTTACTACTTTTACACCCAAACCTTACTAAGAACCTATCAATCTCCACCTTAAAAATATCCACTGACGTGGCCTCCACAGCTGTCTGTGGCAATGAATTCCACAGATTCACCACCCTCTGACTAAAGTAATTCCTCTTCATCTCTGTTTTTAAGAAGGAACTGTGCAGATGCTGGAAAATCGAAGGTAGACAAAAGTGCTGAAGAAACTCGGCGGGTGCAGCAGCATCTATGGAGCAAAGGAAATCGGCCCGAAGCGTTGCTTATATCTTTCGCTCCATAGATGCTGCTGCACCCGCTGAGTTTCTCCAGCACTTTTGTCTACCTCCTCTTCATCTCTGTTCCAAAGAATAAAAGGACGTACCTTTAGAAAGGAGATGAGCTGGAATTTCTTTAGTCAGAGGGTGGTGAATCTGTGGAATTCATTTCCATAGAAGGCTGTGGAGGTCGCCATTGGATATTTTTAGGGTGATAGATTCTTGATTAGGTCATGTGATAGGAGCAATTAGGCCGAAATGCAGGAATAACTCAGCGGGATAGGCAGCATCCCTGGAGAGAAGGAATGGGTGATCTTTCGGGTCGAGACCATTCTTCAGACTGAGAGTCGGGGGAGAGGGAAACGAGAGATATAGATGGCGACGTAGAAAGATATTGAACAAATGAATGAAAGATATGCAAAAAAAAAAAGTAAGCAGACACAAAAATGCTGGAGTAACCTGCCTCCACCACCCTCTGAGGCAGAGAATTCCACAGACTTCCAATTCATGAACTTATTAACCCAGTCCCACATTGTGGGGTATTAGCTTTAAGGGGGGGGGGGGGGGGGGGGGGGGGTGGGGAGATTGCAACCTTCACGTGGGTCCGCCCTGTTTCGACGAATGCAATCGACCCGGCGTGCACAAACAAATGGATCAAATAGAACAAGTTGTCCCACAGACTTTAGGCTGTGCACGCCACACGCAAGAAGAAGAAGCAGCTTTAAGGGGAGCAAACTCAAGGGGCTGGAGGAACTCAGCGGGTCAGGCAGCATGTGTGCCCTTTTAGGTCAGAGTTTTGACAGCTTCTGTGCTAGTTTCTCCAACTCTCTTTCGAAAACTACTGCCGAGTCAGATTCCAACACCATATTTTTAACTTAGTTTAGAAATACAGCGCGGAAACAAGCCCTTCGGCCCACCGAGTTCGCACCGACCAGCGATCCGCGCGTATTTTCACTATCCTACGGGAATAATTTACATTTATACCAAGCCAATTAACCGACAAACCTAGAGGTCTGTGGAGTGTGGGAGGAAACGCACGCAGGTCACGGGGAGAACGTACAAACTCCGTACAGACGGCACCCGCAGTCAGAATCGAACCCGGGTCTCTGGCGCTGTGAGGCACCATGCTGCTGAGAATACAAGGTTTCAATTAAAACCTGGTATTGTGTGGGATGCAAGCGGACAGATTTTCCATGCTAGCATCAGAGCGGAAAGCTGTAGGCCTCTGGGCCACAATAAACAGTGCAGGGTACCCACCAGAATGCGCAGTCAAGTGCTTCTTCAACACCTTGCGATAGCGGCTGATGAAGTCGCATCTATTGCAGGCGTAGGCGGCCTTGTCTCGATGCATGGCGCTGTAGTGCTTGTTTAGGTCCCGGGGTGCACAGCTCCGGAAGGGGCAGAGATCGCAGCTGGACTTCTTGCTTTTCGCTCGGCTGCGCTTCTTGTGCTGCGCCAGGAGCGCGGCGCTGGAGCACGCGACGTCGCATCGGTCGCAGAGGAACTGCAAGTGGACACAGCGGTGGTCAGCCAGCTCCGCCGCAGTCCGGAAGGCCAGTCCGCACGAGCGGTGAGGGCAGGAGACGGCCGGAACTCCGCTGACCTCTGCCGGCGGCCGGCCGTCGTTACCGATCACCGAGGCCCTGGGGAGTTCGTCCTCGCGTACGGGGCAAGGGTCCTCCTCCGCCCACGGCTGGGCAGTGGCCACGCTTGACCCGTCTCCCGTCTCCCCCTCCAAGCCGCGCTTACTCCGCGCCGACCGGGGACGTTTCGCCCGCGCTCTGGCCTGATCATCGGAGCCGGGGGAGCGAGGGCGTTTGGTGTGAAGCCGGAGGTGGTCAGACAGCCGCTCCTGGTCCTCAAAGTTCTCATCGCATTTGTGGCTGCAGCAGAGGCCCTCCACATGGATCAAAGCACCTGCTGAGAACATGAACCATCGGTCATGCAGTCACACAGCACACACACAGACCCTTCAGCCCAACTCGTCCACGCCCACCAAGGGGCCTGCCTCATCCATATTCAGTTTGGTTTACTACGTGCAGTTTTGGTCCCCTAATTTGAGGAAGGACATTCTTGCTATTGAGAGAGTGCAGCGTAGGTTCACCAGGTTAATTCCCGGGATGGCGGGACTGTCATATGATGAGAGAATGGAGCAGCTGGGCTTGTATACTCTGGAGTTTAGAAGGATGAGAGGGGATTTTATTGAAACATATAAGATTGTTAAGGGTTTGGACAAGCTAGAGGTAACTCTCTGGGTGAAACTTTTTTTCACCCAGAGAATTGTGAGTCTGTGGAATTCTCTGCCTCAGAAGGCGGTGGAGGGCAGTTCTCTCGATACTTTCAAGAGAGAGCTAGATAGGGCTCTTAAAGATACCGGGGTCAGGGATATGGGGAGAAGGCAGGAACGGGGTACTGATTGGGAATGATCAGCCATGATCACATTGAATGGGGTTGCTGGCTCGAAGGGCCGAATGGCCTACTCCTGCACCTATTGTCTACAGATCCTTGATTAGTTCAGTTTAGATACAGCGCGGAAACAGGACCGTCGGCCCTCCGGGACCACACCGACCAGCGATCCCCGCACATTAACACTATCCCACATACACACTACACACCAGGGACAATTTATACATTCATACCGGGCCGATTATCCTACAAACCTGAACGTCTATGTAGTGTGGGAGGAAACCGAAGATCTCGGAGAAAACCCACTCGGGTCACGGGGAGAACGTACAAACTCCGTGCAGACCCGGGGTTGGCCCATATCCCTCTAAACAATGTACACGTGACAATAATAAACTAAACCTTTCCTATCCATATGCCTGCCCAAGTGTCTTTGAAATGTTATAGTCCCTGCCTCAACTACGTCCTCTGACAACTTGTTCCATACACCCGCCACCCTCTGTGAAAATGTTGCTGGAGTAACTCAGCAGATCAGGCAGCATCTCTGGTGAGAAAGGACAGGTGACATTTCGGATTGGGAACCATTTTCCGAAGAAAGGTGCTGACTACCTTGGACTATCTTTGGTCGGACTTTACTGGGTTCATCTTGCACTAAACGTTATTCATTTAACATATATCTAAACACTGTAAATGGCCTGATTGTAATCATGTTTAAGTCTTTCCACTGGCCGGGTAGCACGCAACAAAAGCTTTTCACTGTGCCTCGGGACACGTGACAATAAACTAAACCGAAACCAAAACATCACCCATCCTTTTTCTCCAGAGATGCTGCCTGGCCCGCTGAGTTACTACAGCACTGGCAAAATCTAGCATTTGTGAAAAGGTTAAATGAGTTTAAATATGTGAAAGATACATGGTGGAATACTTGACTGCAGGTTGTAGCTTGTATTCCAAGGGAGAGAGACACACGCCTGGGCTTGTCTCAGGTTGGTGTATATTGACCGGTGCCGTTGAAATGTGTCTACCAATTGATAAGACAAGCGCAGACTTGTTCTGTAGTGATGTATATTCGCTGCATCTTGTGGCCATGACTAATGTGATTAAGTGACACACAGTATAAAAACACCATGCAAATCTTTGTTCATTGGAGCGGTAGCACGGGGGAAAGTCAAGTGTCTGTTGCTTACTTGACGTGTATACCCGTCCCTTTCGCCGGCTGATGTCAGTAAAGCTTGAGTTTCTTGCTTGAGTTGATTTACCTAACGTTTTTGTAAGTTGTCTATTTATTAGGGCAAGGGTTAATTGTTAAGGGCTTGGACACGCTAGAGACATGAAACATGTTCCCGATGTTGGGGGAGTCCAGAACCAGGGGCCACAGTTTAAGAATAATGGGCAAGCCATTTAGAACAGAGACAAGGAAACACTTTTTCTCACAGAGAGTTGCGAGTCTGTGGAATTCTCTGCCTCAGAGGGTGGTGGAGGCAGGTTCTCTGGATGCTTTCAAGAGAGAGCTAGATAGGACTCTTAAAAATAGCGGAGTCAGGTGATATGGGGAGAAGGCAGGAACAGGGTACTGATTGGGTATGATCAGCCATGATCACATTGAATGGTGGTGCTGGCTCGAAGGACCGAATGGCCTACTCCTGCACCTATTGCCTATTAAGTAGTGAACCTTATCATTTGTAGCTCCTTGCTATTACATTAAGCTAAGCTACCTGGCGTGTTGTCAGCGCATTCCATGCTTTCATCCCGTTGCTCTGCCGGGTTCTTCCCGTCACATCCTCGACTGCTTTCCGACATCTGCTGAACGGACGCCACAGTCACCACCAGGGCCACAGTCTGCTGCACGTCCTTGGGTCCAGGCTGCTGGAGACATCCGGCACCCTGCCCGCCCACCTCGGGCATCATGATGTCCACCGAGTCAGCTCGGAAGCACCCTTCTCCCTGGAGAGAAGGTGGCGGCCCATCCATCCCGAGGAGCGTGTAGTCCTGCTCGGGACCAAAGTCCGCGTAGACACCGTCACTGTCTGCCACGTCTCCTCCATCATCTTCCATCTTGACGTCAGCACCAGCCTTGCAATGGCCCCTTCCTGGTCCCTGAAACTGCTGGGTCGTCTCAGCACTGAATCCTGTTACAGGTCAAAAAAATGGTTTGCGTAGGAAGGAGACAATGCATTTCGTTGTCTCTGTACTGTACACTGACAATGACAATTAAAATTGAATCTGAAGGAACAGTAGATGCTACTTTAAACTGAAGATAGACACCAAATGCTGGAGTAACTCAGCTTGTCAGACAGTATTTCTGAAGAAAAGGAATAGGTGATGGTTCGGGTCGAGTCCCATCTGCAGAAGATCTGAAGAAGGGTCATGACCCGAAACGTCACCTATTTATTTTTCTCCAGAGATGCTGTCTGACCAAGTTTTTTGGATCTATCTTCAAAAAACAATAGACAATAGGTACAGGAGTAGGCCATTTGGCCCTTCGAGCCAGCACTGCCATTCAATGTGATCATGGCAGAACAAGGGGTCACAGTTTAAGGATAAGGGGGAAATCTTTTAGGACCGAGATGAGAAAAACATTTTTCACACAGAGAGTGGTGAATCTCTGTAATTCTCTGCCACAGAAGGTAGTTGAGGCCACAGTTCATTGGCTATATTTAAGAGGGAGTTAGATTTGGCCCTTGAGGCTAAAGGGATCAGGGGGTATGGAGAGAAGGCAGGTACAGGATACTGAGTTGGATGATCAGCCATGATCATATTGAATGGCGGTGCAGGCTCGAAGGGCCGAATGGCCTACTCCTGCACCTATTTTCTATGTTTCTATCATATTGAATGGCGGTGCAGGCTCGAAGGGCCGAATGGCCTACTCCTGCACCTATTTTCTATGTTTCTATCATATTGAATGGCGGTGCTGGCTAGAAGGGCTGGATGGCCTCCTCCTACTTTTCTACGAATGGCCTAATTCTGCCCCGATCACTTATGACCTGATGAACATAGAACGGTACAGGAGAGAAACAAAGAACTGCAGATGCTGGTTTACACCAAAGATAGGCACAGAGTGATGGAGTAACTCAGCGGGTCAGGCAGGATCTCTGGAGGAAAAGGATGCGTGACTCTTCGGGTTTGGACACTTCTTCAATCTGAGATGCCCCCCCACCCAAAGTCCTGAGGTGCTCCCTCTCTGCCCCTGAGGTGCTCCCTTCCACCTCCCCCCCCCATCCCCACCCCGTGGCATTCCCTCTCTCCTCATGCCCTCGGCGACCCCTTGGGCGCCCGCCAGTACCCTCTCTCCCCCGAGGCGCTCCCTCCTCTCTCCCCCTGAGGCGATCCCTCTCCCCTGAGGCGCTCCCTCTCCCCACCCCCACCCTGAGGTGCTCCCTCTCTCCCCCCATCCCTGAGGCGCTCCCTCCTCCTTCTCTCCCTGAGTTACTCCGTCCTCCCCCCTGAGGCGCTCCCTCCCTCCTCCTCCCCCCCTGAGGCGCTCCCTCCTCTAACCCCCGAGGCGCTCCCCTCCCTCCTCCCCCAGGCGCTCCCTCCTCCTCCCCCTGAGGCGCTCCCTCCCTCTCCCCCCTGAGGCGCTCCCTCCTCCCCCCTCCCCTGAGGCGCTCCCTCCTCCCCCCCTGAGGCGCTCCCCTCCTCCCCCCCTGAGGCGCTCCCCTCCCTCCTCCCCTGAGGCGCTCCCTCTTACCCCCCCCCCCAGGCGCTCCCTCCTCCAACCCTGAGGCACACCTTCTCTCCCTCCCACACCCCCCCTGAGGCGCTCCCCCTCCTCCTCCACCATGAGACGCTCCCTCCCCCCCCCCCCCCCCATGAGGCGCTCCCTCCTCCCCCCCTCCCCCCCCTCAGCCCACACGGCGACCCCTCCAGCGCCCCCGCCCGCTCCCTTTTGCTCCTCACCCTCTGTCTCCGGGCCCGCGCTCGGTGTCGGGGCCGCGCTGTGTGCCCGTGTGTCGGGGGCGCGCCCCGTGGTGTGTGTGGGGTAGTGTGTGGTAGTGGGGGTCTCGGGCACGCGCTCGGTGTCGGGGCCGCGCTGTGTCCGTGTGTCGGGGGCGCGCCCCGTGGTGTGTGTGGGGTAGTGAGCGGGGGGGGGGAGGTCTCGGGCACGCGCTCGGTGTCGGGGGCGCGCCCCGTGGTGTGGGGTAGTGGGGGTCTCGGGCACGCGCTCGGTCCCGGGGGCGCGCGGGCGGCGGCGGCGGTTTTTTTTTCCCGCCCGCCCGCCTGACGGTTTGTCTTTCTCCGCGGCCCACTAAACGCCTGATGATAAAGCGGCTGCTTCCACCGACGCCGGGATCTCCTCGCCTCCCCCCCCCCGTCTAGCCAGCAGCATTGGGATGATTCGGTAAACGCGTGAACGTGAAACTACGGCCGGTTTTTATTATTTTATTTGTGTGTGTGTGTTTTTTTCCCGCAGGCACTGGGTTAGACAGCTCGCCACATCCGAGGCCCCCACACTGCGCTGCCAGCCGTTGGCGTCACGTGACGCGGGGCGGGCGCCGCCGCCATCTTGGGTTAGGGCAAGTGGGTGGGCGTGGCCTGCAGCCCACGTTGGAAAAGGTGTCATGGCGGCTGATGGAGCTGGCTCCTCCCCCTGGCCCAACACAATATTCCAGATAGAATTGAAACTGGTACACAAAATTATTATGTAAAATAATATGTGTGTTTTGTTGTTCCGCGAGCATTGCCACTTTCATTTCACTGCACATCTCGTATGTGTATGTGACAAATAAACTTGACTTGACTTGACTTGACTTGGAGAAACTCAGCGGGTGCAGCAGCATCTATAGGGTGATTTCACGAAAGGTCGCTGGAGCGTAGATCCGCACCCACGTGACCGAAAATCTCAAGTGGAGGACATGCTAGACATAGAAACATAGAAATTAGGTGCAGGAGTAGGCCATTCGGCCCTTCGAGCCTGCACCGCCATTCAATATGATCATGGCTGATCATCCAACTCAGTATCCCGTACCTGCCTTCTCTCCATACCCCCTGATCCCCTTAGCCACAAGGGCCACATCTAACTCCCTCTTAAATATAGCCAATGAACTGTGACCTCGACTACCCTCTGTGGCAGAGAGTTCCAGAGATTCACCACTCTCTGCGTGAAAAAAGTTCTTCTCATCTCGGTTTTAAAGGATTCCCCCTTTATCCTTAAGCTGTGACCCCTTGTCCTGGAAATTGCTGGAGAAACTCAGCAGGTGCAGCAGCATCTATAGGGTGATTTCACGAAAGGTCACTGGAGCGTAGATCCGCACCCACGTGACCGAAAATCTCAAGTGGAGGACATGCTATACATCCGGTACATGTTAGTGAATGGGAAAACACGCACTTTCACACCCGTTAAAAACATCGAAAACGGCCAGTTTTTGAGCTGCAATTTACTGTGCCAGTCGGGGTGACCGTGAGGCACAGCTACCTAGATTTACAGTCCAAAAAAAAGATAGAAACTAAGGTAAATTCAAGAGGGAGCTGAAGGTGCCAATCCAGCGGAAGTGAACAGCGGACATTTGCCGTGGAGATTTAAAGGTCCAAAATATCGGGAATTATCGCGTTTGCTCGCTGAATTTCATCAAAAGTAAGTCAATAATTACTGTAGATCTAGGTAGCTGTGCCTCACGGTCACCCCGACTAGCACAATAAATTGCAGATCAAAACCTGGCCGTTTTTTATGTTTTTAGCGGGTGGGAAAGTGCGTGTTTTCCCATCCACTAACATGTACCGGATGTCTAGCATGTCCTCCACTTGAGATTTTCGGTCACGTGGGTGCGGATCTACGCTCCAATGACCTTTCGTGCAATCGCCCTATAGATGCTGCTGCACCCGCTGAGTTTCTCCAGCAATTTTGGGTACCTTCGATCTTCCAGCATCTGCAGTTCCTTCTTGAACAGAATTGAAACTGGAGTTGGCGGAGGGTGGACTCAATCGGATCAGAGGTTGCATCCGCTGCTCTAGGTATCAGCTGATCTACATCGGCGAGACTAAGCGGAGGCTTGGGCGATCGTTTCGCCCAACACCTCCGCTCGGTCCGCAAGAACCTACCTGACCTCCCGGTGGCTCCGCACTTCAACTCCCCCACCCATTCCCAATCCGACCTCTCTGTCCTGGGTCTCCTCCATTGCCAGAGTGAGCAACACCGGAAATTGGAGGAGCAGCACCTCATATTCAATACAATACAATACAATTTATTTGTCATTTGAACCCCATTGGGGTTCAAACGAAATGTTGTTTCTGCAGTCATACACACTAAAAAGAACCAAGACACAACACAATTTACACAACCATCCATCACAGCGCATCTCCTCCTCGATGTGATGGAAGGCAAAGACTTATCTCTGCCCTGTACTTCCCATTCCCCTCCCAATGTCAGAGTCAAAGTCAAAGCCCCTACTTGAGGAGTCTGCATCCGTCGGGCATGAACATTGAATTCACCCAATTTTGTTGGCCCTTGCTGTCTCCTCCCCTTCCTCAGCCCTCGGGCTCCTCCTCCTCCTTTTTCCTTTCTTCTCCCCGCCATCAGTCTGAAGAACTGTCTCCCAGTCTCTTCCTGGCGGGGACGCGACTATTTCTCCGAGTCGCGTCCTCGCCCCCCACCTCGCGGCCTACCAGCTGGATCGGAGCGGCCTTTCCTGCCGGGGACCGGGAACCGGACCAGGGCTGCTACAGCGGCGGCGCAGCGCTGGAGTCACTGCGGAGCGGGCGATACCTACCTGGGTCGCCGTTGGAGCTCCGGAGCGTTGGGCCGTTGCTCCAACATCGTGAAGCTCTGGTGCGGAGAGCTTCCAACGCGGGCGGCGCTGAACGGCATCGTGGAGTCCTGGGGCACCTTGCAGAGGGCCTACAGCAGCAGTCTCCACCCGGCGCGGCCTACGGACATTGGAAGCCGCAGACTCCGGTAGGAGGGGGCCGACTCTGTGTCCACGCCGCTGAGGACGTCCCGCAGCCCCGACGTCGGACTTGTATCACCCCGGCGTGCGGTCCTGAACATCGGGCCGCCCGTAGCGGCAACTGCGGAGGGCTTGGGGAGACCCTGACCACGGGGAACAGTGGAGGAAGAGACTGACTTTGGTGCCTTCCCACACAGTGGGGAACTTTGATTCTGCTGTGTGGGGATGTTTTATGTCAACTCTATAGTGTGTTGTGTCCTGTTGATTTTTAATGTATGGCTGTATGGAAATTCATTTCACTGTGCCATTAGGCACACGTGACAATTAAAACTATCTTGTATCTTGTAAGAAGGGTTTTGGCCCAAAACGTCGCCTATTTACTTCGCTCCATAGATGCTGCTGCACCCGCTGAGTTTCTCCAGCATTTTTGTGTACCTTCGATTTTCCAGCATCTGCAGTTCCTTCTATAAAGACTCTGTATCACTGACCTTTGTCCAACAATCTGCCTATCAAATAATCCCTTGACTGTACTCACCTTGACTGTATTACCTGCCCCTCCCCTCTTCCAGCTTTGGGTAAAAGACTCGCATCTAGAGTGATACAGCATGGAAACAGGCCCTTCAGCCCAACTAGCCCACACCGGCCAACATGCCCCATCAACACCAGTCCCACCTGCCTGCATTTAGTCCATATCCCTCCAAACCTGCCCTATCCATGTACCTGTCTAAATGTTTCTTAAACGTTGCAATAGTCCCAGCCTCAACTACCTCCTCCAGCAGCTCATTCCATACACCCAACACCCTTTAGTTTTGAGATACGGCGCGGAAACAGGCCCTTCGGCCCAACGAGTCCATGCCGACCAGAGATCCCCGCACATTAACACTATCCCACACACCAGGGACAATTTACAACTTTTACCAAAAGCAAATTAACCTACAAACCCTGTACGTCTTTGGAGTGTGGGAGGAAACCGGAGCATGCGGAGAAAACCCACGCAATTCACAGGGTTACACTTTGTGCAAAAAAAGTTACCCCTCAGGTTCCTATTTCTTTCCCCCTCCTCACCTCAAACCTATGTCCTTGGTTTGCCACTTTGGTGGCAAAAACCGGAAAGTAGACTATTATCTAAATGGTGGCCGACTAGGAAAAGGGGAGATGCAGCGAGACCTGGGTGTCATGGTACACCAGTCATTGAAAGTAGGCATGCAGGTGCAGCAGGCAGTGAAGAAAGCGAATGATATGTTAGCATTCATTGCAAAAGGATTTGAGTATAGGAGCAGGGAGGTTCTACTGCAGTTGTACAGGGTCTTGGTGAGACCACACCTGGAGTATTGCGTACAGTTTTGGTCTCCAAATCTGAGGAAGGACATTATTGCCATAGAGGGAGTGCAGAGAAGGTTCACCAGACTGATTCCCGGGATGTCAGGACTGTCTTATGAAGAAAGACTGGATAGACTTTGTTTATACTCTCTAGAATTTAGGAGATTGAGAGGGGATCTTATAGAAACTTACAAAATTCTTAAGGGGTTGGACAGGCTAGATGCAGGAAGATTGTTCCCAATGTTGGGGAAGTCCAGGACAAGGGGTCACAGCTTAAGGATAAGGGGGAAATCCTTTAAAACTGAGATGAGAAGAACTTTTTTCACACAGAGAGCGGTGAATCTCTGGAACTCTCTGCCACAGAGGGTAGTCGAGGCCAGTTCATTGGCTATATTTAAGAGGGAGTTAGATGTGGCCCTTGTGGCTAAGGGGATCAGGGGGTATGGAGAGAAGGCAGGCACGGGATACTGAGTTGGATGATCAGCCATGATCATATTGAATGGCGGTGCAGGCTCGAAGGGCCGAATGGCCTCTACTCCTGCACCTAATTTCTATGTTTCTATGTTTACCTGTCTAAATGTTTCTTAAACGGTGCAATAGTCGCAGCCTCAACTACCTCCTCCAGCAGCTCATTCCATACACCCAACACCCTTTAGTTTTGAGATACGGCGCGGAAACAGGCCCTTCGGCCCACCGAGTCCATCCCGACCAGAGATCCCCGCACAGTAAACTATCCCACACACCAAGGACAACTTACAACTTTTGCCAAAAGCAAATTAACCTACAAACCCTGTACGTCTTTGGAGTGTGGGAGGAAACCGGAGCATGCGGAGAAAACCCACGCAGTTCACAGGGTTACACTTTGTGCAAAAAAATGTTACCCCTCAGGTTCCTATTTCTTTCCCCCTCCTCATCTCAAACCTATGTCCTCTGGTTCTCGATTGTCCTACTCTGGGTAAAAAAGACTTCTACAGGTGCACAGTAGAGAGCATGCTGACCGGTTGCATCGTGGCTTGGTTCGGCAACTTGAGCGCCCTGGAGCAAATAAGACCACAAAAAGTAGTAAACACTGCCCAGTTCATCATCGGCTCTGACCTCCCTACCATCGAGGGGATCTATCGCAGTCGCTGCCTCATAAAGGCTGGCAGCATCATCAAGGACCCACACCATCCTGGCCACACACTCATCTCCCCGCTACCTTCAGGTAGAAGGTACAGGAGCCTGAAGACTGCAATGACCAGGTTCAGGAATAGCTACTTCCCCACAGCCATCAGGCTATTGAACTCAACTCAAGCTCGGTCTGAAGAAGGGTTTCGGCCCGAAACGTCGCCTATTTCCTTCGCTCCATAGATGCTGCTGCACCCGCTGAGTTTCCCCAGCATTTTTGTGTACCTTCGATCTTCCAGCATCTGCAGTTCCTTCTTGAACAAAACTCTGAACATTCTTGGTTCTTCCAAAATATTCCAACTGGAATTTAAACTGGAGTTGGTGAAGGGAGGGATTAAGCCAGAAGGGGTATAAAGAACACGCGCTATAGAATTTAACATAAAACATCCCCACACAGCAGAAACAAAGTTTCCCCACTGTGTGGGAAGGCACCAAAGTCAGTCTCTTCCTCCACTGTTCCCCGTGGTCAGGGCCTCCCCAAGTCCTCCGCAGTTGCAGCTACGGGCGGCCCGATGTCCAGGGCCGCTCACCGGGGTGATACAAGTCCGACGTCGGGGCTGCGGGATGTCCTCAGCGGCGTGGACACCAGAGTCGGCCCCCTCCTACCGGAGTCGGCGGCTTCGTGTGTATCTATATTACTAAAACTCTGTTCTTGACCGGTTTTGGCGATCTGTGCTGCGATTTCCGAGAGAACGCCGCCACCTACGGCCGTCATTTTTGGCCACCTCGCTCAGAGCCCCCCTCCGCCGCATGTGTGCTGAGGAGTTTTTCCCGTTGATTGAATATGACAGAGATATTAATGATTTTACAAAATTCTCCATGCTCTCTGCTGCCCCCGCTGGCAGCAGGGGGAGGGACTATAAAACCAGGAAGTGGTGTGCCTCAATCAGTCTCTGCAAGTGGTGTGCCTCAATCAGAGCTCTGAATGACACTGACAAATGTCTACAGCACTGTGAGTACCCTTAATTTGGTTTGAAAATGAAAATATGGTTAGAGGTAAAAAAACACTGCCTGCAAATGGTTGTTTGGGTTTGGGTTGAAGTAAAGAGAAAGGCTCTATCTCTTCCTCCCTCCCTCTCTCCCCCCCCCCCCCCCCCCCCCCCCCCCACCCTCCCCCCCCCCCCCCCCCCCCCCTCCCTCCCTCCCCCCCCCCCCCCCCCTCCCCCTCCCTCCCCCCCCCCCCCCCCTATCAACCGAACGTTGGGGGAACACCGACCCAACGGGGAGGCCACTTGGTCTAGTATATTTATACAATGGTATATGGACACACTGATCTGTTCTGTATTTATGCCTTCTATATTCTGTTGTGCTGAAGCAAAGCAAGAATTTCATTGTCCTATCTGAGACACATGACAATAAATTCTCTTGAATCTTGACTCTGTGTATCTACCCGATCTATTCCTCTCATGAACTTGTACACCTCTATAAGATTATCCCCTCGTCCTCCTGCACTCCAAGGAATAGACAAAAAGACCAAGAAGAAAGTTTGATTTCATAAATTTATTTGTGAACAATTTATATTTAGTAGGCAAGATGTCACCGGTTCTCCAACCCCATCTCAGTTCAGTTCCGTTTACTGTCCCGTGTATCGAGGTACAGTGAAAAGCTTCTGTTGCGTGCTAACCAGTCAGCCGAAAGACAATACATGATCACAATCGAGCCGTCCACAGTGTACAGATACAGGATGAAGAGTCACAGATAAAGGACCTAAGGTGCGACAGAGGTTCACCTGCACCTCCTCCAACCTCATCTATTGCATCCGCTGCTCTAGGTGTCAGCTGCTCTACATCGGTGAGACCAAGCGCAGGCTTGGCGATCGTTTCGCCCAACACCTCCGCTCGGTCCGCAATAACCAACCTGATCTCCCGGTGGCTCAGCACTTCAACTCCCCCTCCCCCCATTCCCAATCCGACCTTTCTGTCCTGGGCCTCCTCCATGGCCAGAGTGAGTCCCACCGCAAATTGGAGGAGGAGCAGCACCTCATATTTCGCTTGGGTAGTTTACACCCCAGCGGTATAAACATTGACTTCTCCAATTTCAGGTAGTCCCTGCTTTCTCCCTCCTTCCCCTCCCCTTCCCAGCTCCCCCACAGCCCACTGTCTCCGCCTCTTCCTTTCTTCTTCCCCCCCCCCCCACCCCACAACACATCAGTCTGAAGAAGGGTCTCGACCCGAAACGTCACCTATTCCTTTGCTCCATAGATGCTGCCTCACCCACTGAGTTTCTCCAGCATTGTTGTCCACTATAGATAAAGGAAGAAATATCACTGTACTAGAATTAAGAGTGAGGAGCGATGGTAACATGTGGTTGTAGATCAGTCTGTGGCCAGCACGCAAAGAGTCGCTTGGGTTGGGCGCCATTTTGGTAATCATCTCGTTTTTTTACAATCAATAGTTTGTACACAGAAAGCAGATTATCAGATGGCCTTCATCAGTCAGAGCATAGAAATTATGTGACTAAGTTACAGATGTATACAACTTCGGTGAGGCCGCATTTGGAGTATTGTGTTCAGTTCTGGGCACCATGTTGGGGGAATGATGTTCTCAAGCTGGAAAGGGTACAGAGAAGATTTACGAGGATGTTGGGTTGGGTTGTTGAGCTGGGGGAGTCCAGAACTAGGGGCCATCGTTTAAGAATAAGTGGGAAGCCATTTAGAACGGCGATGAGGAAAAACGTTTTCACACAGTGGGTTGTGAGTCTGTGGAATTCTCTGCCTCAGAGGGCAATGGAGGCCAGTTCTCTGGATCAAGAGAGAGCTACAAGAGAGAGGCTAAAGGGATCAGGGGGTATGGAGAGAAGGCAGGAACAGGATACTGAGTTGGATGATCAGCCATGATTATATTGAATGGCTGTGCAGGCTCGAAGGGCCGAATGGCCTACTCCTGCACCTATTTTTTATGTTTCTATGTTTACATAGAGCTCTTAGGGATAGCGGAGTTAAGGGCTTTGGGGGAGCAGGCAGGAACGGGGTACTGATTGTGGATGATCAGCCATGATCACATTGAATGGCGGTGCTGGTTCGAAGGGCCGAATGGCCTACTCCTGCACCTGTTGTCTATTGACTAGAGGGTGTGAGCTACAGGGAGAGGTTGAGCAGGCGAGGGTTTCTAGGAGTGTAGGAGAACGAGGGGGTCTCTCAGAGGTGTACAAAATCATGAGAGGAATAGATCGGGTAGACACACACAGTCTATTACCCAGAGTAGGGGAATCGAGGACCAGAGGACATAGGTTCAAGTTGAGGGGGGGGGAAGAATTTAATAGGAACCTGAGGGGTAACTTTTTTACACAGAGGGTGGTGGGTGTATGGAACAAGCTGCCGGAGGAGGTAGTTGAGGCTGGGACTATCCCAACGTTTAAGACGGGTACATGGATAGGACAGGTTTAGAGGGGTATGGGCCAAACGCGGGCAGGTGGGACGAGTAATAGATGGGGCATGTTGGTCGGTGTGGGCAAGTTACACTGATAGGGTTGTTATCTCTCTACGATGCACAGGTGTGGAGGCGCTGCCTCACAGGCGCTAGGGACCCAGGTTCGATTCTGACCTCCACTGCTGCCTGTTTGTGTGGAGTTTGCATGTTATCTCCCAGTGACTGTGTGGGTTTCCTCCAGGCGCTCCGGTTTCCTCCCACATTCCCACAGACGTGCGGGCGTGCAGGTCAATTGGCCCTCGTGTGCAGGGAGCGGATGAGAATGTGGGATAGCATAAAGCATGGGCGAACGATGGTAGTAAGCACGGGCTCGATGGGCCGAAGGGCCAGTTTCCGAGCGGTATCTCTAAAACTACAACCAAGGCTGACGACACAACCAACACCTCAAACTAAGTGATAAAAAAAAATTACATGGTTGATCTAATAAAAAGGTTGCCAAAATTCCCCCGATGGACTAGGCTATCAGACGGGCTCTTCCTAAAAAAAACCTTTGGCTTTCTTCATATTCTTCTGTTTCCACTCTGGCATTGAATTGTACTTGTAGCGTGACGTGCCGAAAATGCTCTCAAAGTCTTTATCCGACAGATATTCCTGAGGGATCAAAGGAAATAGTTCAGTTGGAGGAAGGAACTGCAGATGCTGGTTTAAACATTTCTTCCGAAGAAAATGACCTGGCAGGAAACATGTTCCCGATGTTGGGGGGAGTCCAGAACCAGGGGCCACACACACACACACAGTTTAAGAATAAGGGGTAAGCCATTCAGAACGGAGACGAGGAAACACTTTTTCTCACAGAGAGTGGTGAGTCTGTGGAATTCTCTGCCTCAGAGGGCGGTGGAGGCCGGTTCTCTGGATACTTTCAAGGGAGAGCTAGATAGGGCTCTTAAAGATAGTGGAGTCAGGGGATATGGGGAGAAGGTGAGTCTGTTTTATGAGGGGGAACTTCTTTACTCAGAGAGTGGTAGCGGTGTGGAATGAGCTTCCAGTGGAAGTGGTGGAGGCAGGTTCATTGGTATCATTTAAAAATAAATTGGATTGGCATATGGATGAGAAGGGAATGGAGGGTTATGGTATGAGTGCAGGCAGGTGGGACTAAGGGGAAAAAAAAGTTGTTCGGCACGGACTTGTAGGGCCGAGATGGCCTGTTTCCGTGCTGTAATTGTTATATGGTTATTATATGTTTTACAATATATATTAATGATTTGGACGAGGGAATTGAAGGCAATATCTCCAAGTTTGCGGATGACACGAAGCTGGGGGGCAGTGTTAGCTGTGAGGAGGATGCTAGGAGGCTGCAAGGTGACTTGGATAGGCTGGGTGAGTGGGCAAATGCATGGCAGATGCAGTATAATGAGGATAAATGTGAGGTTATCCACTTTGGTGGCAAAAAACGGGAAAGCAGACTATTATCTAAATGGTGGCCGATTAGGAAAAGGGGAGATGCAGCGAGACCTGGGTGTCATGGTACACCAGTCATTGAAAGTAGGCATGCAGGTGCAGCAGGCAGTGAAGAAAGCAAATGGTATGTTAGCATTCATAGCAAAAGGATTTGAGTATAGGAGCAGGGAGGTTCTACTGCAGTTGTACAAGGTCTTGGTGAGACCACACCTAGAGTATTGCGTACAGTTTTGGTCTCCAAATCTGAGGAAAGACATTCTTGCCATAGAGGGAGTGCAGAGAAGGTTCACCAGACTGATTCCTGGGATGTCAGGACTTTCATATGAAGAAAGACTGGATAGACTCGGCTTGTACTCACTAGAATTTAGAAGATTGAGGGGGGATCTTATACAAACATACAAAATTCTTAAGGGGTTGGACAGGCTAGATGCAGGAAGATTGTTCCCGATGTTGGGGAAGTCCAGGACAAGGGGTCACAGCTTAAAGATAAGGGGGAAATCTTTTAGGACCGAGATGAGAAAAACATTTTTCACACAGAGAGTGGTGAATCTCTGGAATTCTCTTCCACAGAAGGTAGTTGAGGCCACAGTTCATTGGATATATTTAAGAGGGAGTTAGATGTGGCTAAAGGGATCAGGGGGTATGGAGAGAAGGCAGGTACAGGATACTGAGTTGGATGATCAGCCATGACCATATTGAATGGCGGTGCAGGCTCGAAGGGCCGAATGGCCTCTACTCCTGCACCTATTGTCTATGTATTTATGTCTGTGGAATTATCTGCCTCAGAGGGCGGTGGAGGCCGGTTCTCTGGATGCTTTCAAGAGAGAGCTGGATAGGGCTCTTAAAAATAGCGTAGTCAGGGGATATGGGGAGAAGGCAGGAACGGGGTACTGATTGGGGATGATCAGCCATGATCACATTGAATGGCGGTGCAGGCTCGAAGGGCCGAGTGGCCTACTCCTGCACCTATTGTCTATTGTCTATTGATGATGAACCCATTGGCTCCCACAGCTATCTGGACAACACTTCTTCGCACCCTGCTTCCTGCAAAGACTCTTTCCCCTACTGCCAATTCCACCGCATCTGTGCCCAAGATGAAATGTTCCACACCAGGAAATCTCCGACATCTCATTCTTTAGGGAACGGGGATTCCCCATTTCCATGTAGATGAGGCCCTCACGAGAGTCTCCTCTACAGTTCGGCTCTTGCTCCCCCTTGCCCCCGTTGGTTCTGGACTCCCCCAACATCGAGAACATGTTTCCTGCCTCTAGCGTGTCCAATCCCTTAATAATCCTATATTGTTTCAATAAGATACCCTCTCATCCTTCTAAACTCCAGAGTGTACAAGCCCAGCCGCTCCATTCTCTCAGCATATGACAGTCCCGCCATCCCGGGAATTAACCTTAGAAATGATACTTCGTTCAAACCTAGGTTTGAATGACAATAAATTGCATTCCATTCTATTCCATTCTATTCTATTCTATTCTATTCTAACCTTGTGAACCTATTTAAGAGGGAGTTAGATGTGGCCCTTGTGGCTAAAGGGATCAGGGGGTATGGAGAGAAGGCAGGTACGGGATGCAGCTGCACTCCCTCAATAGCAAGAATGTCCTTCCTCAAATTAGGGGACCAAAACTGCACACAATACTCCAGGTGTGGTCTCACTATATTCGATTCCTCTTGTTATGAAGGCCAAAACATGCCATTTGCTTTCTTCACTGCCTGCTGTACCTGCATGCTTACTTTCATAGACTGATGTACAAGGACCCCCAGATCCCGTTGCACTTCCCCCTTTCCCCTATGTTCTCATAAGATGCCCTCTCATCCTTCTAAACTCCAGAGTGTACAAGCCCAGCCGCTCCATTCTCTCAGCATATGACAGTCCCGCCATCCCAGGAATTAACCTGGTGAACCTACGCTGGGCTCCCTCAATAGCAAGAATGTCGTTCCTCAAATTAGGGGACCAAAACTGCACACAATACTCCAGGTGTGGTCTCACTAGGGCCCTGTACAACTGCAGAAGGACCTATTTGCTCCTATACTCGACTCCTCTTGTTATGTAGGCCAACATGCCATTCGCTTTCTTGGTTCGATGTTCCCACTCACCTCTTTCCTTGTTGGGTCGACACCAGGAGGTAACTCCCCTGGCAGCTTGTCCAACAGTTGATCTATTGGGTAGGTTTGCCAGGATTGATTGGATGTGGATATTTCACTGTAGGTGTGAGTGATTTTCACTTCTTTCATGTCCTGTGCAGAGAGAGAGAACAAAACGTTTATATAATGGACGGCTTGATTATGTTTATATGTTATCGGAGCAAAATTAGGCCATTCAGCGAATTGCAGACACAGCCCAGCCCATATAAGATTATTAAGAATTTAAGAAGGAACTGCAGATGCTGGAGAATCGAAGGTTACACAAAAAAGCTGGAGAAACTCAGCGGGTGCAGCAGCATCTATGGAGCGAAGGAAATAGGCAACGTTTCGGGCCGAAACCCTTCTTCAGACTGATCAGGGGCGGGGGTGGGTGGGGACAAGAAAGGACAAAGGAGGAGGAGCCCGAAGGCTGGGGGATGGGAGGAGACAGCAGGGGGACTGAGGAAGGGGAGGAGACAGCAAGGACTAACAAAATTGGGAGAATTCAATGTTCATGCCCCCAGGATGCAGACTCCCCAAACGGAATATGAGGTGCTGTTCCTCCAATTTCCGGTGCTGCTCGCTGTGGCCATGGAGGAGACCCAGGACAGAGAGGTCGGAGACGGAGTGGGAGGAGGAGTTGAAGTGCTGAGCCACCGGGAGGTCCGCAATAACCAAGCTGACCTCCCGGGGCCACACACAGTTTAAGAATAAGGGGTAAGCCATTTACTACAGAGACGAGGAAACACTTTTTCTCACACAGAGAGTGGTGAGTCTGTGGAATTCTCTGCCTCAGAGGGCGGTGGAGGCCGGTTCTCTGGATGCTTTCAAGAGAGAGCTAGATAGGGCTCTTGAAGATAGCGGAGTCAGGGGATATGGGGAGGAGGCAGGAACGAGGTACTGATTGGCGATGATCAGCCGTGATCACATTGAATGGCGGTGCTGGCTCGAAGGGCCGAATGGCCTCTACTCCTGCACCTATTGTCTATAGACAGTCACACAAACCAACCTCCCTTCCATTGACTCCATTTATATTGCGTGCTGGGGGGAGGGGAGGGGAGGGAGTGGCCAGGGTGTGACTCATCATAGATGATGTTGGTGCCGTTGCCGAGGCAGCGGAGGACATGATAGAAATTTATTGATCCCAAGGGGGAAAATTGATCAGATAACAGTCGTAAAACCGTGTGTTTTGTGTTTGTGGTTTTTTATGACTGTTGGGCAGATCAATTTACCTCCTGGGTTAAATAAAGTTCTCTCATATCGTTCGCTGCCTCGGCAAGGCCAGCAACCACGGATGAACACGGAGGGGAGGCTGGGCTGGACTATGGTGCCATCCTCACCTTGCTGCCATTTATGTTGTGTTGTGTCGTGGACTTTCTGTGTTTGTGCTTTTTTTTAAATTCAATTTCAATTTTATTTTTAATATGTTTTATTATTTACTTATCATTTATTTATTTTCAGCAACTAAGTTACAGAGAAAGGTTGAACAAGTTAGGTCTTTATTCTCTGGAGCGCAGAAGGTTAAGGGGGGACTTGATAGAGGTTTTTAAAATGATGAGAGGGATAGACAGAGTTGACGTGGTAAAGCTTTTCCCACTGAGAGGAGGGAAGATTCAAACAAGGGGACATGACTTGAGAATTAAGGGACTGAAGTTTAGGGGTAACATGAGGGGGAACTTCTTTACTCAGAGAGTGGTAGCTGTGTGGAATGAACTTCCAGTGAAGGTGGTGGAGGCAGGTTCGTTGGTATCATTTAAAAATAAAAATAAATTGGATAGTTATATGGATGGGAAGGGAATGGAAGGTTATGGTATGTGCAGGTAGATGGGACTAGGGAAGATTATGTGTTCGGCACGGACTAGAAGGGTCGAGATGGCCTGTTTCCGTGCTGTAATTGTTAT
>NW_026576220.1:22500-27500 GCF_028641065.1 Leucoraja erinaceus | reverse complement strand
TTCAGGAAGGAGATGAGGAGGAGACGAGGAAACACTTTTTCTCACAGAGAGTGGTGAGTCTGTGGAATTCTCTGCCTCAGAGGGCGGTGGAGGCCGGTTCTCTGGATGCTTTCAAGAGAGAGCTAGATAGGGCTCTTAAAGATAGCGGAGTCAGGGGATATGGGGAGAAGGCAGGGACGGGGTACTGATTGGGGACGATCAGCCATGATCACAATGAATGGCGGTGCTGGCCCAGTTGTACAGGGCCCTAGTGAAACCACGTCTGGAGTATTGTGTACAGTTTTGGTCCCCTAATTTGAGCTTAAGAGAACATGACTTCAGAATTAAGGGACTGAAGTTTAGGGGTAACATGAGGGGGAACTTCTTTACTCAGAGAGTGGTAGCGGTGTGGAATGAGCTTCCAGTGGAAGTGGTGGAGGCAGGTTCGTTGGTATCATTTAAAAATAAATTGGATAGGCACATGGATGAAAAGGGAATGGAGGGTTATGGTATGAGTGCAGGCAGGTGGGACTAAGGGAAAAATGTTGTGTCGGCACGGACTTGTAGGGTCGAGATGGCCTGTTCCCGTGCTGTAATTGTTATATGGTTATATGGTGAAGGGCCGAGTGGCCTCCTCCTGCACCTATTGTCTATGTGTCTATGTTTCTATCCAAGGGAATAAGCACTTTGTCCTGGTCTGTGGGGTGGGGGCTGACAACGCCGGGCAGATCCGCTTCATAGAAACATAGAAACATAGAAAGTAGGTGCGAGAGCAGACCACCAGGTCCATCGAGCCCGCACCGCCATTCGCTCATGGCTGAACACTAAACAGACACACTTACCCACAAACAGTAGACACAAGACACAGAACACAAGACACTACCCTCCCCTTTATACCGCTATCACCCCTCTCCACCCCAAGAACCTCGTGATCTCCTGGGGGAGGCAAAAAACCGGATAAAAACCCAGGTCCAATTCGGGAAAAAAATCCGGGAAATTCCTCTCCGACCCCAATCTAGGCGATCGACACTTGTCCAGGAGATCACTCAGGTCTTACTATACTAACCATACCTAGGTCCATATCCCTGCCCTCTCCCCGTAGCCCCTTATCCCCTTGGCAGCTAAAAAACCATCTATTTTAGTCTTAAATATATTTAAAGTTTCTGCTTCCACTGCTCCCTGGGGCAGTGAATTCCATAAATTAACCACCCTCTGGGTGAAGAAGTTCTTCCTCATCTCAGTTTTAAAAGAGCCCCCCCTTATTCTGCAACTATGTCCCCTAGTTCTAGTTTCCCCGATCATTGGGAACATCCTACGGCCAAGAATGTTGCTCGGCCCTCAGGAAGCACAACCTGGACTCTAACCTGCTGCTGACCTTCTACCGCTCGTCCATCGAGAGCCTGCTGACATACTGCATTACAGCATGGTATGGCAGCTGCACCATGGCAGACAGGGAGAGGCTTCAGAGGGTAACCAGGACAGCGCAGAAGATCATTGGTTGCCCTCTCCCCTCCCTGATGGACATCTACACCTCCCGCTGCCTTAGCAGGGCAAAGAAGATCATCAAGGACAGCTCCCATCCTGCGTTTGGACTGTTCGACCTGCTGCCCTCTGGAAGGCGCTATAGGTGCATCAAATCCAGGACAAATAGACTCAGAAATAGTTGCTTTCCGAAAATTATAACTACTCTTAATTCACATTCACACATGCACTGACTTCACAGCCCAACACCCGGACTTCCATCTGTATATATGTATATATGTATGTAGCGCCGCAGAATTTGTGCACCTATTCCCCCCCCCCCCCCCCCCCCCTTCTCCCTTCTGTTTTTGTTTTCTGTTTCTATGTGCTAAATTGTATGTATGCACTGAGTACGAGCAGCTTTCAGTTTCACTGATTTCAGATTCAGATTCAGATTCAATTTAATTGTCATTGTCAGTGTACAGTACAGAGACAACGAAATGCATTTAGCATCTCCCTTGAAGAGCGACATAGCAAACGATTTGAAAAAGTATTAATAAGTGTCCGGGGCGGGGTGGTGATTGGCAGTCACCGAGGTACGTTGTTGAGTAGAGTGACAGCCGCCGGAAAGAAGCTGTTCCTCGACCTGCTGGTTCGGCAACGGAGAGACCTGTAGCGCCTCCCGGATGGTAGGAGGGTAAACAGTCCATGGTTGGGGTGAGAGCAGTCCTTGGCGATGCTGAGCGCCCTCCGCAGACAGCGCTGGCTTTGGACAGACTCACTGTACATGTATAGTGACAATAAATGGCATATCTATATCTATATCTATATCTAACCTCGACGTTAATGATGTTGTGAGGACCCAACGGCAGGTCTGCGGACGGCGGCACCGGGAGCCCGCGGGTCCCTGGAGGAAGACCGCTTTTCAGGGCTCCTGCAACGGCGACTTCTCCCACCCGAGTTGCGGGGTCGAAGAGCTCCTGGAGCGGGGCCTGACATCACTGCCCCGCGCGGCTGGAATGGCCGCGGGACTCTGCGAGCGCACACCCGGGGGCTCCAACACCAAGACCCGGTGTGCGACCTCGCACCACCCGGCGTGGCTTTAATGGCCGCGGGACAATCGCCATCGCCAGCCGGGGGCTTTGACTTTGACTCTGACATCGGGGGGGGGGGGGGGAGAGTGCAGTGGAGAGATAAGTTTTTTTTGGCCTTCCATCACAGCTATGTGATGGATGTTTATGTAAAATGTAATTATATTGTGTCTGGGGTCTATTTGTGTGTAATGTATGGCTGCAGAAACGGCATTTCGTTTGGACCTCCAGGGGTCCAATGACAATTAAATTGACTCTTGACTCTTGACTCTCTTGGCGATGCTGAGCGCCCTCCGCAGACAGCGCTTGCTTTGGACAGACTCACTGTACATGTATAGTGACAATAAATGGCATATCTATATCTATATCTATATCTAACCTCGACGTTAATGATGTTGTGGGTTCGAGGCCCGGCTCAGGCGCCTGTGCTTCCATACCTGGGCAGATACACCTAAGCGGTTCCCACATTAAGCAGCCAAGGCTTTTCCCCAGCCCCCTTGCACCTATGTTTCTACATCCATTGAGGTTCGCCCCCCCAAGCCAGGCCCCCCCCATATACAACCCCCTGAGCGAAAGGCGATGTGACATCCACTGCACACTTACAGTCCACAGGTGCTGGTCCCAGCCCATGAACCAGCCGGTGAAGGTCGGGGGTTCGAAGCCCTGCTTGACGATCAGTATGGGGGTGCCCGGGTCTCGGTTGCTCGGGTGGGTGTTGAGATACTCCACGGCCAGGACCGCTGCTTGGGTCCGCTCGCACTCATTTGCTCCTTTGCCGATCCACAGGAAAACCTGGCCCGGAGAGAGACGAGAATGGGTGACGTCACGGCAGCAAGTAGGCAACAGACACAGGAGGAGGCCGTTCGGCCCTTCCAAGCTAAATGGCGTCAAGTTGGGGGGAAAAGGGGGATCTGGGGATCCTTGTACATCAGTCTATGAAAGTAAGCATGCAGGTACACAAAAAAGCTGGAGAAACTCAGCGGGTGCAGCAGCATCTGTGGAGCGAAGGAAATAGGCAACGTTTCGGGCCGAAACCCGGAAGGGTTTCGGCCCGAAACGTTGCCTATTTCCAGAAGGTTCGGCCCGAAACGTTGCCTATTTCCAGAAGGATTTCGGCCCGAAACGTTGCCTATTTCCTTAGCTCCATAGATGCTGCTGCACCATAACTCAGCGGGTCAGGCAGCATCTGTGGAGAACATGGATAGGTGACGTTTCACAGAGTGCTGGAGTAACCAGACTGATTCCTGGGATGTCAGGACTGTCTTATGAAGAAAGACTGGATAGACTTGGTTTATACTCTCTAGAATTTAGAAGATTGAGAGGGGGGATCTTATAGAAACTTACAAAATTCTTAAGGGTTTGGACAGGCTAGATGCAGGAAGATTGTTCCCGATGTTGGGGAAGTCCAGGACAAGGGGTCACAGCTTAAGGATAAGGGGGAAATCCTTTAAAACTGAGATGAGAAGAACTTTTTTCACAAAGAGAGTGGTGAATCTCTGGAACTCTCTGCCACAGAGGGTAGTTGAGGCCACAGTTCATTGGCTATATTTAAGAGGGAGTTAGATGTGGCCCTTGTGGCTAAGGGGATCAGGGGGTATGGAGAGAAGGCAGGTACGGGATACTGAGTTGGATGATCAGCCATGATCATATTGAATGGCGGTGCAGGCTCGAAGGGCCGAATGGCCTCTACTCCTGCACCTAATTTCTATGTTTCTATGTTCATAGATGCTGCTGCACCATAACTCAGCGGGTCAGGCAGCATCTGTGGAGAACATAGATAGGTGACGTTTCACAGAGTGCTGGAGTAACTCAGCGGGTCAGGCAGCATCTGTGGAGAACATGGATAGGTGACGTTTCACAGAGTGCTGGAGTAACTCAGCGGGTCAGGCAGCATCTGTGGAGAACATGCATAGGTGACGTTTCACAGAGTGCTGGAGTAACTCAGCGGGTCAGGCAGCATCTGTGGAGAACATGGATAGGTGACGTTTCACAGAGTGCTGGAGTAACTCAGCGGGTGCAGCAGCATCTATGGAGCAAAGGAAATAGGCGACGTTTCGGGCCGAAACCCTTCTTCAGAAAGTCAAGTCAAGTCAAGTCAATTTGTCACATACACATACGAGATGTGCAGTGAAATGAAAGTGGCAATGCTCGCGGACGTTTATGCAAAAAGACAAACAACAAAACAACCAAACAAACTATAAACACAATCATAACACACATATTATTTTACATAATAAGTAAGCATGCAGGTACAGCAGGCAGTGAAGAAAGCCAATGGCATGTTGGCCTTTATGACAAGAGGAAATCGAATATAGGAGCAAAGAGATCCTTCTGCAGTTGTACAGGGCCCTAGTGAGACCACACCTGGAGTATTGTGTGCAGTTTTGGTCCCCTCATTTGAGGAAGGACATTCTTGCTATTGAGGGAGTGCAGCGTAGGTTCACCAGGTTAATTCCCGGGGTGGCGGGA
>NW_026576220.1:12500-15000 GCF_028641065.1 Leucoraja erinaceus | reverse complement strand
CTGAAGATATCTATCATGTAGAAACATAGACTCGGGTCTCAACTAGGATAGGAGGCCATTCGGCCCTCCGAGCTCTGCATTAGCCGCCATTCAAGATAGACAAGTGATCTATCCAAATCAGTCCTCTACCTGCCATTGAACTCACCTTCTAGCATCTTTAAGACTGATCCCAGGTGTGACTTTGTTAACCAGCATGACTGTAGTGTGTGTGTGGGTGGCTGGGACCTGTGATACATAGACATAGACAATATGGTGCAGGAGAGTAGGCCATTCGGCCCTTCGAGACTGCCAGCACCGCCATTCATCTGTGATATGTGGCTGATGATAATCCAATCAGTTACCCGTCACTGCCTTCTCACCATATCCCCGACTCCCTATCTTTGAAGAGCAGTATCCTGTCGTTCCACAGAGGCTGCCTGACCTGCTGAGTACTCCAGCACTCGGTATCCTTTGGTCCCATTGAGCTGTTGTCCTTCCATTGTCACTACAACTACCACCTCTGGCAGCTCGTTCCATACACCCACCACCCTCTGTGTGAAAAGTTACCCCTCAGATTCCTATTAAATCTTTCCCCCTTCACCTTAAGCCTGTGTCCTCTGGTCCTCGATTCCCCTACTCTGGGCAAGAGACTCTACCCGATCTATTCCTCTCATGATTTTATACACCTCTATAAAATCACCCCTCATCCTCCTGCGCTCCAAGGAATAGAGACCCAGCCTACTCAACCTCTCCCTGTAGCTCACACCCTCTAGTCCTGGCAACATCCTCGTAAATCTTCTCTGCACCCTGACAATAGACAATAGGTGCAGGAGTAGGCCATTCGGACCTTCGAGCCAGCACCGCCATTCAATGTGATCAAGGCTGATCATCCACAATCAGTACCCCGTTCCTGCCTTCTCCCCATATCCCCTGATTCCGCTATCTTTAAGAGCCCTATCTAACTCTCTCTTGAAAGCATCCAGAGAACCGGCCTCCACCGCCCTCTGAGGCAGAGAATTCCACAAACCAGACGGCACTCGCTGGAGTTTAAGAAGGATGAGGGGGGGGACCTCATTGAAACGTTACCGAACAGCGAAAGGCCTGGATAGAGTGGTTGTGGAGAGGATGTTTCAACTAGTGGGGGAGTCTAGGACTAGAGGGCACGGCCTCAAAAATAAAGGATGTTCCTTTAGGAAGGAGATGAGGAGGAATTTCCTTAGTCAGAGGGTGGTGAATCTGTGGAACTCATTGGCACAGAAGGCGGTGGAGGCCACAAGTCAGTGGATATTTTTAAGGAAGAGATAGATAGATTTTTGATTATTTTTAGTTTAATTTAGAGATACAGTATGGAAACAGGCGTTACGGCCCACAATAGACAATAGGTGCAGGAGGAGGCCATTCGGCCCTTCGAGCCAGCACCGCCATTCAATGTGATCACGGCTGATCATCCCCAATCAGTACCCCGTTCCTACCTTCTCCCCATATCCCCTGACTCCACTATCTTTAAGAGCCCTATCTAACTCTCTCTTGAAAGTATCCAGAGAACCGGCCTCCACCGCCCTCTGAGGCAGAGGGCCATGGAATTCTTTGCCACAGACGGCTGTGGAGGCCAAGTCGGTGGATATTTTTGGATTCTTGATTTGTAAGCAGTAAAATGTGGATAAATGTGAGGTTATCCATTTTGGTGGGAAAAACAGGAAAGCAGACTATTATCTAAATGGTGGCCGACTAGGAAAAGGGGAGATGCAGCGAGACCTGGGTGTCATGGTACACCAGTCATTGAAAGTAGGCATGCAGGTGCAGCAGGCAGTAAAGAAAGCGAATGGTATGTTGGCTTTCATAGCAAAAGGATTTGAGTATAGGAGCAGGGAGGTTCTACTGCAGTTGTACAGGGTCTTGGTGAGACCACACCTGGAGTATTGCGTACAGTTTTGGTCTCCAAATATGAGGAAGGACATTATTGCCATGGAGGGAGTACAGAGAAGATTCACCAGACTGATTCCTGGGATGTCAGGACTGCCTTATGAAGAAAGACTGGATAGACTTGGTTTATACTCTCTAGAATTTAGGAGATTGAGAGGGGATCTTATAGAAACTTACAAAATTCTTAAGGGGTTGGACAGGCTAGATGCAGGAAGATTTCTCCCGATGTTGGGGAAGTCCAGGACAAGGGGTCACAGCTTAAGGATAATGGGGAAATCCTTTAAAACCGAGATGAGAAGAACTTTTTTCACACAGAGAGTGGTGAATCTCTGGAACTCTCTGCCACAGAGGGTAGTCGAGGCCACAGTTCATTGGCTATATTTAAGAGGGAGTTGGATGTGGCCCTTGTGGCTAAGGGGATCAGGGGGTATGGAGAGAAGGCAGGTACGGGATACTGAGTTGGATGATCAGCCATGATCATATTGAATGGCGGTGCAGGCTCTAAGGGCCGAATGGCCTACTCCTGCACCTATTGTGTATGTTTCTATGTTTCTATGTAAGGGTGTCAGGGGCGTGTTGGAAGGAACTGCAGATGCTG
>NW_026576220.1:0-7500 GCF_028641065.1 Leucoraja erinaceus | reverse complement strand
GATCATATTGAATGGCGGTGCAGGCTCGAAGGGCCGAATGGCCTCTACTCCTGCACCTAATTTCTATGTTTCTATGTTTCTATTAAACTTACCGAATAATGAAAGGCCTGGATAGAGTGGATGTGGAGAGGATGTTTCCACTAGTGGGAGAGTCTAGGACCAGAGGGCACAGCCTCAAAATTAAAGGACGTGAGGAGGAATTTCTTTAGCCAGAGGGTGGTGAATCTGTGGGATTCTTTGCCACACAGACGGCTGTGGAGGCCACAAGTCAGTGGATATATTTAAGGCAGAGATAGATAGATTCTTGATTAGTGCGGGTGTCAGGGGTTACGGGGAGAAGGCAGGAGAATGGGGTTAGGAGGGAGAGATAGATCAGCCGTGATTGAATGGTGGAGTGGACTTGATGGGCCGAAATGGCCTAATTCTGCCCCTATCCCTTATGACCAACAACATAATTGAGACATTCAGCCAACCAGCCCATAGTAGATACAATAGATCTCCCCAAGGTCATCCCTTTCGGTGGCGCAGTGGGTAGAGTTGCTGCCTCACAGCGCCAGAGACCCGGGTTCGATCCTGACTACGGGTGCTGTCTGTACGGAGTTTGCACGTTTCTCCCCGTGACCTGCGTGGGTTTCCTCCGAGATCCTCGGTTTCCATCCACAGACCAAAGACGTGCAGGTTTGAAGGTTAATTGGCTTCGGTGTAAATGTAAATGGTATCAGATTCAGATTCAGATTCAATTTTAATTGTCATTGTCAGTGTACAGTACAGAGACAACGAAATGCATTAATGTATCTGGTGTGTGTGTAGGATAGTGTTAGTGTGCGGGGATCGCTGAGCAGTGCGGACTCGGTGGGCCGAAGGGCCTGTTTCTGTGCTATATCTCTCTAAACTAAACTAAAAATTTAGTATAAACAAAGAAGAGAACAATGTCTTCAAAGCAGAAGTTAGAAGAAGGGTCCCGACCCGAAACGTCACCTATCCATGTTCTCCACAGATGCTGCCTGACCCGCTGAGTTACTCCAGCACTCTGTGAAACGTTACCTATCCATGTTCTCCACAGATGCTGCCTGACCCGCTGAGTTACTCCAGCACTCTGTGAAACGTCACCTATCCATGTTCTCCACAGATGCTTGCCTGACCCGCTGAGTTACTCCAGCACTCTGTGAAACGTCACCTATCCATGTTCTCCACAGATGCTGCCTGACCCACCGAGTTATGATGCAGCAGCATCTATGGAGCTAAGGAAATAGGCAACGTTTCGGGCCGAACCCCTTCTGGAAATAGGCAACGTTTCGGCAGAAAGAGGCAGGAAACATGTTCCCGATGTTGGGGGAGTCCAGAACCAGGGGCCACACACAGTTAAGAATAAGGAGTAAGGCATTTAGAACGGAGACGAGGAAACACTTTTTCTCACAGAGAGTGTAGAGTCTGTGGAATTCTCTGCCTCAGAGGGCGGTGGAGGCCGGTTCTCTGGATGTTTTCAAGAGAGAGCTAGATAGGGCTCTTAAAAATAGCGGAGTCAGGGGATATGGGGAGAAGGCAGGAACGGGGTACTGATTGGGGATGATCAGCCATGACTGCATTGAATGGCGGTGCTGGCTCGAAGGGCCGAATGGCCTTTCGATCCTTACGGTTGTGTACCCTGGATCCGGACACTCTCTCTCTCTCTCTCCCTCTCTCCTCTCACCGGTACAGTTTGACGGATTGCCTCTGTTGCTGGTCCACCACTTCATCGGGAACGGCCGCTTTAATCTCCTTCCTCTCTCCCAGCAGGAAGTTCATGAGGCGCATCAGGTCCCCGGAGACCTCCTCGTTGTGCCCGTCCACCACCGCGATCTGCCCGCGCCCCGCTCTCTCCCGATCCCGGATGTCCTTGGCCAGCTGCATCGCCTGCAAACAAGGAGGTGGAGATACATAGACAATAGGTGCCGGTGTAGGCCATTCGGCCCCTCTAGCCTGTACACATTTTATACGACTCTATATAAGATCCATAAGATGTATACCTATCATTCTATTACATAGAAACATAGACAATAGGAGCAGGAGAGGGCCATTCGGCCTTTCGAGCCTGTCCAATACCATCATAATTTTATATGTTTCTATAAGATCCATAAGGCGTTTAACTATCATTCTATTACATAGAAACATAGACAATAGGTGCAGGAGGAGGCCATTCGGCCCTTCGAGCCTGCACAGCCATTCAATGTGATCATGGCTGATCATCCACAATCAGTACCCCGTTCCTGCCTTCTCCCATATCCCCTGACTCCGCTATCTTTAAGAGCCCTATCTAGCTCTCTCTTGAAAGTATCCAGAGAAACCGGCCTCCACCGCCCTCTGAGGCAGAGAATTCCACAGACTCACAACTCCCTGTGAGAAAAAGCGTTTCCTCGTCTCCGTTCTAAAATGGCTTACTCCTTATTCTTAAACTGTGTGAGGCCCCTGGTTCTGGACTCCCCCAACATCGAGAACATGTTTCCTGCCTCTAGAGTGTCCAAACCCTTAATAATCTTATATGTTTCAATGAGATATCCTCTCATCCTTCTAAACTCCAGAGTGTACAAGCCCACAGCCGTTCCATTCTCTCAGCATATGACAGTCCCGCCATCCCGGGAATTAACCTGGTGAACCTTCGCTGGGCTCCCTCAATAGCAAGAATGTCCTTCCTCAAATTAGGGGACCAAAACTGCACACAATACTCCAGGTGTGGTCTCACTGGGGCCCTGTACATCAGGAACATGTTTCCTGCCTCTAGCGTGTCCAACCCCTTAATAATGCTTATATGGTTCAATAAGATCCTTCTAAACTCCAGAGTGTACAAGCCCAGCCGCTCCATTCTATCAGCATATGACGAGAGTCGTACGATACCAATTCTCAGGGATTTCCATGTGGTTGCTGAGCGGGCCGTTCAGATTGCACAATCAGCTTGCCCAGGGGTCCAGCAGGAAGACATCTCACTTGGTGGAAGCTCTTCAGCTCTATCCACCTGATAAATCAATGAGACCCAGTCAGACACCCTATATAACCATAAAAATAGCCATATAACAATTACAGCACGGAAACAGGCCATGATCGGCCCTACAAGTCCGTGCTGGCCGAAGGCCAACTTTTTTTCCTTAGTCCCACCTGACTGCACTCATACCAGAACCACTCATATCCTTCACATCCATATGCATATTCAATTTATTTTTAAATGATACCAACGAAACGGCCTCCACCCACGTTTCACTGGAAGCTCATTCCACACAGCGCTTACACTCTCCGCGAGTAAAGAAGTTCCCCACTCCGAGATGTTACCCCAAAACTTCTGCCCCTTGGATTCTGAAGCCATGTCCTCTTGTTTGAATCTTCCCTATTCTCAAAGGGAAAAGCTTGTCCACGTCAACTCTGTCTATCCCTCTCATCATTTTAAAGACCTCTATCAGGTCCCCCCTTAACCTTCTGCGCTCCAGAGAATAAAGACCTAACACTTCAACCTATCTCTGTAACTTCAGTTGTTGAAACCCAGGCAACATTCTAGTAAATCTCCTCTGTACCTTCTCCCCATCTCTCTTTTGTTGATCCCTCCTTCCTATAATTGGGCGACCAAAATTGTACACCATACTCCAGATTTGGAGAAAAAATGCCTTGTCTACAATTTTAACATGTGTGTGGCCAGGTTCTGGACTCAATGCTCTGACGTTATAAAGGTTCTGCCTCATACCAAAAAGCTTAACTTTACCACCCACTCCATATGAGATTCAACCTTCAGAGGAAACACGCCCAAAGCCGCTCCATTCTCTCAGCTATGCACAGGTTATTCCCAGATCCATCTGTTCAGCTGTATTCTTTCCAATTCCCTACCATTTGCCATGTACGTCCATATCCTTTGATTTTCCAGTCCTATCCAAGATGAGATCAATAGCAACAGTCACACCCCCTTCCCATTCCAGAGCCCTGCCGGGTGGTATAGTCCTTCTGCTGATTGGTTAAGGGCCTGTCCCACTTGGCCGTTATTTGCACGCTATTTACGCGACCTGGTAGCGTGTGGGTAGCGTGGGACGGGCGCACGGATTGGCGTGGAGTTGCGCGCGGTATCGCGAGCAGCGCTCCAGGATTTAGCTCTGGACGAAATCTCCGCGCGCCGCCGGCCTGTCGTGTAACGGACGGCCAAAGTGGGACACACTGGCGGGACGCCACGTCTCACCTCCAACAGTAGCAGAAGCAGGCAAACGATCGCCGAGCTCGGCCTGGGGCTCACGGCCATTGCGGTCCGGATCCGCCCCCCCACTCCTACCCCAGAGCGGTTGCCAAGACGATTGGAGATGGCCACAAAATGCTGGAGTAACTCAGCGGGACCGGCAGCATCTCTGGAGAGAAGCAACGGGTGACGTTTCGGGTCGAGACCCTTCTTTCAGACTGAAGAAGAGTCTCGACCCGAAACATCATCCATCCCTTCTCTCCAGAGATGCCGCCGGTCCCGCTGAGTTACTCCACCATTCTGTGTCTGTCTTCAAATGACGTCACGCGCTCCAGACGGCTGTGCGGGCGCACGATGATACGCGCGAGCGTCGTGCGTCCGTCACAACCGGCACGCCGTGTAAATGACGCCCACGTGGGACAGGCCCTTTAGTCCGCAACTAAAGGCTTTAAGGGGCCAGTCCCACTTTGGGCGACAGCCTGAGAAGAGGTTTTCGCAGCGTGTACGGGGCGTGACGCAGGGCGTGACGCTTGAAGTCACGCGCGGTGTCTCAAAATCTCGGTACACGTGACAATAAACTAAACCGTCACAGTGGGGGCCGGGCGCGGTGGCGCGGCGGAAGGGTTGGTGCCTCACGGCGCCAGAGACCCGGGTTCCATCCCGACTCACGGTGCTGTCTGTACGGAGTTTGCACGTTCTCCCCGTGACCTGCGAGGGTTTTCTCCGAGATCTCCGGTTTCCTCCCACACTCCAAAGACGTGCAGGTTGTAGGTCAATTGGCTTCTGTACATTATCCCCAGTCTGACAATAGACAATAGGTGCAGGAGTAGAGGCCATTCGGCCCATCGAGCCAGCACCGCCATTCAATGTGATCATGGCTAATCATCCCCAATCAGTATCCCGTTCCTGCCTTCTCCCCATATCCCCTGACTCCGCTATCTTTAAGAGCCCTATCTAGCTCTCTCTTGAAAGTATCCAGCGAACTGGCCTCCACTGAGGCAGAGAATTCCACAGACTCACCACTCTCTGTGTGAAAAAGTGTTTCCTCGTCTCCGTTCTAAATGGCTTACCCCTTATTCTTAAACTGTGTGTGTGGCCCCTGGTTCTGGACTCCCCCAACATCGGGAACATGTTTCCTGCCTCTAGCGTGTCCAAACCCTTAACAATCTTATATGTTTCAATAAGATCCCCTCTCATTCTTCTAAATTCCAGAGTGTACAAGCCCACAGCCGCTCCATTCTCTCAGCATATGACAGTCCCGCCATCCCGGGAATTAACCTGGTAAACCTACGCTGCACTCCCTCAATAGCAATGTGTCGGGCATATCGAGTTTAGATTTGTTTATTGTCACCAGTGGGAAAAGGTGGTACTGTTTCCTCTCTGTATCTCTGAACTAACCCAAACTAGAACATGTCTGAAGAAGGGTCTCGACTCGAAACGTCACCTATCCATGTTCTCCGCAGATGCTGCCTGACCCGCTGAGTTACTCCAGCATTTTGTGTCTATCTTCGGTGTAAACCAGCATCTGCAGTTCCTTCCTACACCCTAATACATGGGGCGCTGGGGGTTTTCAGTTTAGTTTAGAGATACAGCGCGGAATCAGGCCCTTCAGCCCATCGAGTCCGTGCCGACCAGCGACCCCCGCACACTAACACTATCCTACACACACTGGGGACAATTTACAATTTTTACCCAAGCCAATTAACCTACAAACCTCCGCGTCTTTGGAGTGTGGGAGGAAAAACCGGAGCGCCCGGAGAAAACCCACGCAGGTCACGGGGAGAACGTGCAAACTCCGCACAGACGGCGCCCTTGGTCGGGATCGAACCCGGGTCTCTGCCGCTCATAGATGTAGACGGAGGGATGGAGTCCAGGAATTCTGAAGACCCCTTCCCCTAACCTCAGGGGACTGAGGCCAAATTTTTAATTTAGTTTAATTTAGAGACACAGCGCGGAAACAGGCCCTTCGGCCCACCGAGTCCGCGCCGACCAGCGATCCCCGCACACTAAAGGGCCTGTCCCACTTGCATGCGATTGCATGCGTTTGGCGCGACCAAACGCGGTCGCTTGAGGCGTACGGGCACCGTATGAACGCGCGGGGCCGGTCCCACTTAGAAGCGCGGACTTGTGCGGGGCTGGTCCCGACACCGTGCGGGCACCTCCGAAAATCTGACAGTGTCCGAAATCTTCACGCGCCAACGGCCTGTCGGCGTATTGCAGTCGTACGCAGCGTGTTGACGGCGTACGCCTAGCGCGTGGCGTTACGCGATGATGTCACTGCCCGGAGTGGCGTTGCGCGATGACATCACTGCCCGGAGTGGCGTTGCGTGATGATGTCACTGCCCGGAGTGGCGTTGCGTGATGATGTCACTGCCCGGAGTGGCGTTGCGTGATGACGTCACTGCCCGGAGTGGCGTTGCGTGATGACGTCACTGCCCGGAGTGGCGTTGCGTGATGATGTCACCGTCCTACGGCGTGCGATGCCAAAATTCAGTCGGCCCGCCTCCAGCCCAGCTGATTGGTCAGCATGACGCAAATGACGTCACGCGCGAACTTAGTTACATACTTAGCGCGAACTTCGCGTGAACTGCGTTTCCGTTTGGTTGCGCTAAATGAACGCAAACGCACGCAAGTGGGACAAGCCCTTAACACTATCCCACACACACACACACACACACTGGGGACAATTTACATTTACACCAAAGCTGATTAACCTGCAAACCCGCACATCTTTGGAGTGTGGGAGGAAACCGGAGCGCCCGGAGAAAACCCACGCAGGTCACGGGGAGAACGTGCAAACTCCGCACAACCAGCGCCCGTAGTCGGGATCGGAACCCGTGTCTCTGGCGCACTGTGAGGCAGCAGCACTACCCGCTGCACCACCGATTGGGAATGGGGATTGGCGCTCACCTCAGCAGCGTGGACGTTCTTCCTGCCCTTCACGTGCAGAAGCCTCTGGACGTTGTACGCGTTGGTTTCCACGTGTTTCAGCCCCGACGCCACACCTCCCCGCTTGTAGCTGTTGGAGCACAACGCAACGGTTACGGGCGATCGCTGGTCGGCGCCGAAATAACCCGCGGAGAGCCCGATTTCAACAACGCATCTCTAAACTAAACTACACTAGGCTAATAATAATACTTGTGGGCGGAGCACCAAGGCAAATTCCTTGTATGTGAATACTGGCCAATAAAAACTTACTTACTAATAATAATAATAATGCCTTATTGCATTGTACTTAGAAATACAACAACATTAGGAGAGCTGCTCCTGATCAGTGCAAACCGCACCAACTCCAAACAAGACAAGACACATCCAAT
>NW_026576219.1:117500-145470 GCF_028641065.1 Leucoraja erinaceus | reverse complement strand
TTTGCCGAACACGTTCGGGCACGTGGACGCCACCCACGCAGGGACCGAGGTTATAGAGGGCTGACTTGCAGCGATGCACGCCGACGTGAGAAAACGGGTTCGATACAGATCTACGGGTGCGAGTCTGCACGAGGATCCGCTAATGTTTTGTGCTCGCCCATTCATCAACTCGAGGCTGGGTCTCACTCGTCTTGCGATTACTTCGTCACTTGTCTCCCGACATCCCACGGAATAAGGTTTGATAGGTTAATGGCTTGATTAGGGAAATTGACCGAGGGCGAAGTGCTTAGGATCATAGTTGAGTGTGCGGGGATCGCTGGTGGGCACGAGCGTGGTTGGGCCCAAGAGGCCTGGTTCCACGGTTGATTCTCTAAAACTAAAACATAAATCAGCCCGAATGAAACGTATTGTGCTCAGCTGCAAGCGTGAGTTGATCCGTCATCATCTGACCTGGTTCTCTAGTACAGGCCGCTGTCAGGTCCCCTTAGGTTGTTTTAACGGCTGGACGGTTGCCGCCTTGAACCTACAATTCTTTTACGGTTTCGTTCCCCCGCGTTTTTCCGCCCCTTGTCTACTGCCCCCCATTCTCCCCGTTAATATATACAGGATTTTTATACTTCATCTAGGGATATCAACGGGTGTAAGGAAACAAAGGTCCTATTAGTACAGTCTGTGGTATATTAACTCCCCTGGACTCTCTCTGGACGCATGTGGGCTTTGAATCACATGGCAGTGCAACATTTACCTTAAAAAATAACATACCGTCTGTAATGAATTAATCTGAATCAGTAATGGAATTTTTGGCAAAAACATCCATTTTGACACTATGTTACGTAAATAAGGAAAAGCTGCAACTTGACTCAGTAGGTCCAGGATCCGTGGGTAAGGGTGTTGAATGGATGCACTCAATAAGGATTATATCACATAAACATTTTTGGATTAAAAAAAAACTTGATCAAATTTCACCAATTCGGCTGACTCTGCAATGCAAACAAATAGTACCTTTGTTTCACTATAAAACATAGAATATAGGCAGTACAGTACAGAACAGGCCATTTGGCCCCACACTGTGGCGACCATAATGAATTCAAAGGATCTCATCTAGTAAATGACCCATATCCTCGATTCCTCGGCATTCATGGCCTATCTAAAGACATTATAACACAGCTTCCACCACCACCCCTCTGACAATGCGTTCAAGGCTCCCAGTACACGCATTGTAAAAAACCCTGCCCTGCAAATGCTTCATAAAAGTTTCCACTCTCACTAATAGATATGTACCTCCCAATGTCGAACATTGACCACCCTGTGAAAAAACACATGTTCTGACTGTCTACACACATCATGGTCAAGGTGCAGGAAATTAAATTCGTTGGAATTGTTTACGTCAGCTGGATGATGCCAGGTGACAACCAAATTATTTTGTTAGACACATGTAAGAACATGGCCAGGAAATTAGAACTTACAACATGGTATCAGCCAGAAATATATGGCCAAGGAGCCTTGAAGTAATACTTTTTAAAACAAGAATCATGCTTGCCATCGGAGTTAATAATGACTTTCATGCCCTAGAGCAGGCACTTGTGAGACCTCTTGGTGGCTGGAACGCGCTGTTGGCAAAACTAATGATCATCGTCACCGTCCTGCCAGGGTCACAGGTCTATTGTCACGCACGAAAGGCATTAACTGGGAGTCAATTGAGCCAATCACCCCATTAGCACTATCCGCAGTGATTTGCATCAATGCGTTAAGTGACCCCAATTGGACACAGCAAAAGGCTGCAATGCGGCTCGCCTAGACCCGTTGCTGCCCAAGCGACCACACACATACAAACATTAGATCCAACAACTTATTTAAACCACAATATTTCTCACCATGATCAAAGCCTATTAGGTTTGGAGTAGGCCTTATCCCTGGAACATGTAACTGAGATTGAGGTGGAAAAGGATTTTGTATTGAATGCTTTATCACACAAACCAGATAATGCGCAGTGGTTGAAGTCTGGTAGATATGGGTTTCCATGCCGCTGGAGGACTCTCCCGACGCCGGAGCAAAAACAATCACACCGGCTGAGAACTGGCCCTGGGGAACATCGTGGCCTCCGTAGGAGGCCATCGGTGAATGGCCCAATGCGCCAGACGATGGGTGAACTGGGTTGATGGGACGGGGGACTTTGTGCCTTCCCTCATGTGGGAAGGACATGGTGGGGCGATGTTCTTTGTGTTTAAGACTCTTATTGGGGTTATGTCTGTATTCTTTTTTAGTCTGTGCTGCAAACTGGCAAGAAGCATTTCACTTCACTACAACCTGGGTGTATGGGAATGTGACTAAATTAATACCGTTGATACCTTGGATACCTTTGATACCTCACAGCACCAGAGACTGCAGTTCAATCCTGACCTCGGGTGCTGTCTGGTGCGGAGTTTGCACTTTCTCCTGAGACCATGTGGGTTTCCTCCGGGTGCCCTGGTTTCCTACCCACATCCCAAAAGACGTGCGGATTTGGAGATCAAAATTGGCTCTATAAATTGCCCCTAGTGTGCAGGGAGTGGGAAAGTTGGATAAACTTACAGTAGAACTAGTGAAAAGCAGGTAAAACAGGTTGGCATGGACTTGGTGGGCTGCAGGGGTGTTTCCATGACGTGATCTCTGAACAAAAACTAAACTAAATAAAATACGGTGCATAAATCCATTCAAGCCAAAACTTAAATTGCAATAGGTAGACCAAATGGGAAGATGCAGAGGGCAGTTTGTAGTTCTCAGCCATTGCAGCTCATCAGTTCAGAGACAGAGTGCAATGTAGAATATTATTAGAACAGCTAGAACGGTGCTAGATTTACAGGATGAAAAAAGAGATGTAAAGATTGTTTTTTTTTTGGATTGTGATAGTAAAGTCTCTTCCGGGACCAGCACACAAAGTGTTGCCATGCCCCTGCACCATACTGCAGTCATGGTCATGGTCACTCACCAGCATGTCAGCTAATTATGTTAAGGTTATTGTACCACCTAAAAATATAAAAGATATTCCAACAATCTTTCACCACTCTCACGCACGCTCTTGGCTGATTATAATGGTTCAATTTCAGCATGGCAATCCTCCACTGTTGGCCCTCTTGTGCCAGTTGCCTGGAGCTATTTAGGTTGGTTCCATGTTCAGATTTTGAGATTATGATGCCTTTGAGGGTCAATAACTTTATTTTTTTTTCAGAACAACTCTGATTTAAACCTCACAGCCTAGGCTGGTGAAGCAGTGCTATGCCAAATATAAGGTTTAATACAGTAGCTTGTGATATGAGCAGTCTTCATAGTTATCAGAATAATAATCACCAGGGGTTTCATTGTGCTAAAAAACAGACAGTGAGTGATGAATGAGCTGACAGAATGTTTTACTGCTCTCTTCATTTGGCTTCATCAGAATAAGACATTGGGGAAAGACATTAAACAGTCTGCTGATTTCCTCATTACCAGTTTACATGATTGCACGCTGGCAAAATCACTCTTTGGGTCTGACAGGATGATCTGAATCTGAATCTGAATCTGTCTGCGGAGGGCGCTCAGCATCGCCAAGAAATGCTCTCACCCCAACCATGACTGTTACCCTCCTACCATCGGGAGGCGTACAGGTCTCTCCGTTGCCGAACCAGCAGGTCGAGGAACAGCTTCTTCCGGCGGCTGTCACTCTAGCTCAACAACGTACCTCGGTGAATGCAATCACACACCCACCCCCGGACACATTATTATTTATTCAAATCATTTGCTATGTCGCTCTTCCAGGGAGATGCTAAATGCATTTCGTGGTCTCTGTACTGTACACTGACAATGACAATTAAAATTGAATCTGAATCTGAATCTGAATCTGGCATGTCCTGTATTTGTCATCTCTGCAAATCCATTCGAGCACTGGCTGAGTTAGTTCCTCTGCTATTTTCAAAGTTTATCTCGGGACTAGCTATAACAACATGGTCAGCGTGGACAAGTTAGGGCGGGGTGGGGGGGCCTGTTTCCGTACTGTGTGATCAAGGTGAAAGGAATGTCAGAGAGAGGGTGGTAGTTCAGTTTTGTCTGAAAAGGGGTCCTGACCCAAAACATCACCTATCCCATGTTCCCCAGGGATCTGAGTTACTCCAGCACTCCATATCCTTCATTGTAAACCAACATCTGCAGTTACTGTTTTTTCAAACACTTTAGTTAGTTTAGTTTAGAGGTACAGCATTGAAACCGGCATTTCAGCCACCAAGTCCACTGACCATTGATCAACCCATTCAAACTAGTTCTATGTATCCCACTTTCCCATCCACTTGCCAACACACTAGAGTCAATTTACAGAGGGCCAAATAATGTACAAAACCAACATGTCTTTGGGATGTTGGAGGAAACCAGAGTACCAGCACAGTTAGAAACATAGAAACATAGGTGCAGGAGTAGGCCATTCGGCCCTTCGAGCCAGCATCGCCATTCAATATGATCATGGCTGATCATCAACCTCAGTATCCTGTACCTGCCTTCTCTCCATACCCCCTGTCCCCTTTAGCCACAAGGGCCACATCTAACTCCCTCTTAAATATAGCCAATGAACTGGCCTCAACTACCTTCTGTGGCAAAGAATTCCAGAGATTCACCACTCTCTGTGTGAAAAATGTTTTCCTCATCTCAGTCCTAAAAGATTTTCCCCTTATCCTAAAACTGTGACCCCTCGTTCTGGACTTCCCCAACATCGGGAACAATCTTCCTGCATCTAGCCTGTCCAACCCCTTAAGAAATTTTGTAAGTTTCTATAAGATCCCCCCTCATTCTTCTAAATTCTAGCGAGTACAAGCAACGTCTATCCAGTCTTTCTACATTTGAAAGTCCTGACATCACAGGAATTAGTCCAGTGAACCTTCTGTGTACTCCCTCTGTGGTAAGAATGTCTTTCCTCAGATTAGGAGACCAAAACTGTACGCAATATCCAGGTGTGGTCTCACCAAGACCCTGTAGATTTAACATTCTTATGGGAAGAGAATAAAGGTGGACATAGGTGTGAATGTTTCTATGACTAAAAGGATGTATCTTTCAAAAGGGGATGAGGAGGCATTTCAGTATTCAGAGGATGGTGAATCTGTGGAATCATTGCCACAGATGGAGGCCAAGTCATTCGGTATTTTTAAATGGAAATGACAGAATCTTGTGTAGGAATGAACTGCAGATGCTGGTTTATACAGAAGGTAGACACAAAGTGCTGGAGTAGTTCAGCGGGTCAGGCAGGTTCTCTGGAGAAAATAGATAGGGTGAATGAAACCCTTCATCAGACCCATACTCAAGTATGAAGAATGGTTCCAACCTGAAACCTCACCCATTCTTGGCAGACTCTTGATTATTAAGGGGTCAGGGGTTATGGGCAGTAGGCAGGAGAATGGGGGTTGAGAGGGGAAACTAAATCAGCCATGAGTGAATGGCAGAGGCGAGGACCTGAGGGACTGAATGGCCTAATTCTGCTCCTTACCTTATGAGTGAAGAGCAATTTTATGGACCTGGGAAAATGAATGAGCAGAAAGGGATTGGAAATACCTGTTTGGAGGTACATCAGTCTCAAACTGTGAGAGGCATTCAGGAAGGAGATGAATGGATTTAAGGTCAACGTTAACACAGCAAGGCTGAACGGCTAAGTGTCCACCAAGACGACAAGGTGCATGGCGTGTAAGGTATAACCTCAAGGTAAGATCTTGTGTGTCCACAGAGACCTTAAATCAGCGAAAATGTTAGAAAAGCTGAGAAAATGTAGGATTAAAATGAAAATTAAGAAAGCAAAGATGAGCATGAAAAAAATAATGGCAAGAAACGTCATCCATATTCTGTAAGGACATAAAGATAAAACAAAAAACAAGTTAGAAGAAAGTGCAGGGGATTCTAGAGACCCGTCCTTGTGGGTGCAGAAAAAGTTGGGTAAGATTACAGGTATATGGTACAGGTGTATAGTATATTACTACTGACTGGTTCACATCATGGCCTGGTTCAGGGAACATAAAAGCTCAGGAACAGAGGGGGGCTTCTGAAATTGGTTGCCATTGCTTGGACCATCACATTGAAAGGATCTACCGGAGGTGCTGCCTCAAGAAGGCACTTCTAGAACCTAGAACCTAGAACCTAGAACCTAGAACACCCTGACCACACGCTCATGTACAATATGCCAACTTGGTCAGCACGGATAGGTGGGCTGAAGGGGCCTGTTTCCATTACTCCATGACTCTAACTTGCAATATTATGATTCGGTACTACTCAAAAGTTATTTGGATTTGGGTAATTTAACCTTAAATTTAAAAAAAAAAGATATTGCAATAAAAGTTCTTAAATTACATTGTCCAATAATAGTTCTTAAATTACATTTTTTCCCAAGATCAAAGGCGCTTTGCCAATGGGCACATGACATGCATGATAAGAAATCCTCAAATTGTCCACCAAATGTATTCACATTTCACCTACAGTTGATGTCCAGAGTCAAGAGAGTGTTTCATTGTGGCAAGTAGACACAAAGTGCTGGAGTGACTACCTAGCCAGGCAGCATCTATGGAGAAAAGGGATCGGAGATGTGTTCGGATGAGAACCCTTCCTCAGACTGAAAGTAGATGCGAGGGAAGAAATTTCCAGGTCAAATCAGGGTCGGCAACAGATGACCAAGGAAGGGTGAAGCCCATAATGGCCCATTGTTGGATGGGAAAGAGGTGATGATGAATGAATGGATACAGGGAACATGTCCAGTCCCATCATCGGCTCTGACCTCCCCTTCCATCGAGGGGATTTATCGCAGTCGCTGCCTCAAAAAGGGCTGGCAGTATCATCAAAGACCCACACACCATCCTGGCCACACACTCATCTCCCTGCTACCTTCAGGTAGAAGGTACAGGAGCCTGAAGACTGCAACAACCTGGTTCAGGAATAGCTACTTCCCAACAGCCATCAGGCTATTAAACCTGGCTCGGACAAAACTCTGATTGTTATGAACACATTATCTGTTATTTGTACTTTATCAGTTTATTTATTCATGTGTGTATATATTTATATTATGTTATATGGACAAACTGATCTGTTTTGTAGTCAATGCCTACTATGTTCTGTGTGCTTAAGCAAAGAAAGAATTTAATTGTCTCTATACAGGGACACATGACAATAAACTCACTTGAACTTGAACTTGAACTTGACTGGTAGAGCAACTAGGGTGGGGGGGGGGGGGAGTGGGAATGCAGGGATTACTTGAAGTTAGAAAAACTCAAAGTTCATACTGCTGGGGTGTAAAGCTGCCCCAAGTGGAATCGAAGGTGCTGTTCCTGCAATTTGCATGTGGTCTGACTATTATCGTGGAGGAGGCCCAGGACAGAGAGCTCAGAATAGTTTAGTTTATTGTCAGTGTTTAAGAAGGAACTGCAGATGCTGGAGAATCGAAGGTTACACAAAAAAGCTGGAGAAACTCAGCGGGTGCAGCAGCATCGATGGAGCGAAGGAAATAGGCAACGTTTCGGGACGAAACGTGCCTATTTCCTTCGCTCCATAGATGCTGCTGCACCCGCTGAGTTTCTCCAGCTTTTTTGTGTAACCTTAGTTTATTGTCACATGTGTCACAGTGAAAAGCTTTGTTGCGTGCTATCCAGTCAGCAGAAAGACGGTACATGATTGCAATCAGATTCAGATTCAGATTCAGATTCAGATTCAGATTCAATTTTAATTGTCATTGTCAGTGTACAGTACAGAGACAACGAAATGCATTATCGATCCATTTACAGTGTTTTACATGATGAAGTAAGAAATGTTGTTGTAGGAATAAAGATTTAACAGTGTGGACCAGTTGTAATATGAGTTGGTAGAGATCTGTTTCTGTGGCGAGCACACAAATAGTCGCCCGAGTTTGGCGCCATCTTGGAAGCAGTAGCAGGAAGGTCAGTAGGGGAATGGGAAGGGGTTAAAATGTTCGGCCAAGGAGGACTGAGTATTTATTAAATTGTCATATTCACTAACAGAACAATTAAATTCATACTTGCAGCAGCTTAACAGGCTCATAGACATAATACACACAGATAATGAGAAGGATCTTGACCCAAAACGTCACCCATTCCTTCTCTCCAGAGATGCTGCATGTCCCACTGATTTACTCCAGCTTTTTGTGTCTATCTTCAGATAATATGTAATCACTTTTTTTTTAAACCCTAAAGTCAGTGCAATCAAAGACAGTCCTTAGTCTTTTAGATTAATGTTGTGATCAAAAGGCTGATCCCTCTGCGAATAATGTAGCTACATTGAGTGTTCTCAACTTTTATCTATTCACAGCCTTTGATGGAAGAGACAAAGCCCTTAATTGAGTGGAATTACCTTTGTTTTTCATTTGGCGCGTTGTTACTTTCATTTGGCGTGCTGTTACATACTTTTATGGGATACAGTGCAGTTATATGGTAACAGCTTTCTCACGAGAGAAATGCATGTCAAATATGGACCAGGTAAGTGACTTCAGCTAAAGGGCAATTTAATTTTCCATGAAGTTCCCATATGTGTACAATCTGCTGTGTATCTGTTGAAAACTCCGTTTTATATCCAAAATGTGAGACATTTAATAGAAGCCCTTGATTGATATTCTCAAGGCAATGCACCAACACTTACTGCAGTTTGTGCAAATGTGAATCTGGAGCTCCTATGTGCTGAGAAATGGAAGATCACTATCTAATTAACAATCAGAATTATTCTAATGGAAAACCAGTTATCTGCAAAGGGTCAATCAACTCTCAAGGATTACATTTCGATTTACAGAGTGAAATGGTTTGCATGAAAATACAAAAGCACTCAAATGTATTAAATATCTCTGATCTCTATATTATTAATGGCACAGCTGGTGGAGTTGCTGTCTCACAGTGCCCAGAGACCCAAGTCCGATCCTGTCTGTACGGAGTTTGCACGTTCTCCCTGTGAATGTGTGGGCGTCCTCCAGGTGCTCTGGTTTCCTCCCACACCTCAAAGTGCGGCTTTGTAGGTTCATTGGCCCTCTGTAAATCTCCCAAGGCATGTAGGGAGTGGATGTGAAAGTGGGGATAACATAGAGAACTAGTCTGAACGGGGATAGACACAAAGTGCTGGAGTAACTCAGTGGGTCAGGCAGCATCTGTGGAGAGAAAGGATGGGTGACGTTTCAGGTCAGGACCCTTATTCAGTCTGAACTGAATTGTTGGGCGTGGGACTGATCAGGCTGAAGGGGACTGTTTCTATACTATCTTTAAATTAAAAAACTAAATTAAAGTAGAACAGAATATTATTAATGTTAGTGTATTTTGTAAATCTTTCCATGCTTTTTACTGCCCTCCTTCCAAATTTACAGCTGTACTTTTCAGAACTAGACATATTCTACAAAACACCACACCAACAATAAATTAGTTAGCAGTAACTGAGAACTGATATTGGGGTTTTACATGTTAAGACGAAAGATAGATTATTCTGGGGTAATCTGATAGGAACCTGAGGGGTATTTTTTTTCAGACACGGGTGGTGGTGTATCGAACGAGCTGCCGGAGGAGATAGTTGAGGAAGGGACAATTGCAATCTTAAGAAACATTTGGACAGGTACATGGATAGGGACAGGTCTAGACGGATATGGGCCAAACGCAGGCAGTTGGGACTAGTGTAGATGGGACAGTTGGGTCGGTGTGGGCAAATTGGGTCAAAGGGCCTGTTTCCATGCTTTATACTCTATGACTCTCAGACTATCGCTTGCTCAGCTTATATGTAAGTAGTTGCTCACTAGATCAATGGCTGCAATGCTGATATAAATCATTAATGACGACTCAATACAGAATCTGATACAGAATACAAAAAAACTATATCTGAATGGGAGATGTGATATTAAACATTTCTTATATTATTGCTTAACACTTTCCCTTAAGCCAGTGTAAGAATGCAAAGCAGAGCTAATAAATGGTGCTTACTGAAGGTTAATATCAGCTATCCTTCATATGTTTCAAACATATCCTTCAGAGACAAAAAGTGATAGACTAGATCACACACTAAGCAAAAAAGACTTTTCATATTGGATCTGGATGAATTGTCTCAGGATCCACAGAATATACTTCTCATTCTAATTCATATATACTGTAATCTGTTGTATATTGATGAGGATGAGGGGTGATCTTATACAGTAGAAGTGTTCAAAATCGTGAGAGGACTAGATTGGTAAATGCAGAGTCTCTTGCCCAGTTTGGGAATCGAGAACCAGAGGACATAGGTTTAAGGTAAGAGGGGAAAGGTTTAATAGGAATTTGAGGAGAAACTTTTTTACACAAAGGGTGGTGAGTGCATGGAACGAGCTGCCGGAGGAGGAATTGAGGCAGGTACTCTTGCCACGGTTTAGAAACATTTAGACAGGTGCATGGATAGGATAAGTTTTGAGGGATATGGGCCAAACGCAGGCAAGCGGGATGAGTGCACATGGGACATGTCGGTCGATGTGGCAAGTTGGGCCAATCAGCCTGTTTCCACGCAGAATGACTCGATGACTCTCTGACTCCATCACAAATTACGCAGATAGAACTTTACCAGAATTCCTCCTACAGGAGTGGCAGGAGTTTTTAACCCATTTGATGGTACGTTTCTCATTATTTTCCAACCAATAATGTAAATAGTAATCTAGCATTTCAGTCGATAGTACTATCGGAGTCATAGAATCATTAGACATGGAAAGAGGCCCTTTGGCCCAACTCATTGACCAAGATACCTGCCATCTAAGCTTGACCCATTTACTTGTGTAAGAAGGAACTGTTTAAACCAAAGATAGACACAAAAAGCTGGAGTAAAGAAGGGTCTCGACCCGAAATGTCACCCATTCCTTCTCTCCAGAGATGCTGCCTGTCCCGCTGAGTTACTCCAGCTTTTTGTGTCTATCTCCCATTTACTTGTGTTTGGTTCATATCCCTCTAAACTTTTCCTATCCATTAATGGCATGTTTCTGATAGTAAGGTGGCCAAAACTGAACACAATACTCCCAGTGTGGTCTCACCAACGTCTTGTACAACTGTAACATAACGTCCTAACTTATTTTGTCAATTCCCTGTCAGATGAATGTCAATGTGCCAAAAGCCTTCTTCACCACCTTGTCTACCTGTGATGCCATTTTCAAGGAGGGCTGATGAATTGTCGACGTTTCGGGTCGAATCCATGGGAATAGCTACTGCTGTTTATTATTGCTCCATCCTAACTACGGGTGCTATCTGTACGGAGTTTGCATGTTGCCCCTGTGACCGCCTGGCTGTTCTTCGATTAGTCCAGTTTATTCCCACATGCCAAAAACATTCAAGTTACATTTATTACCACATGGTACAGTGAGATTTGAGTTACCATACAACCATACGAATAAAAAGAACACAACACACGATAGAATTTAACATGAATATTCCCACACAGCGGAATCAACGTTTCCCACTGTGAGGGAAGGCAATAAAGTAAACTTCAGTCAGCTTCCTCCTTGTTCACCCATGGTTGGGGCCTTTTGAGCCCTCCGCAGTCACCGCTACGGCAGCCCGATGTTCAGGCCCTCTCGCCGGAAAGAAGCTTGGAGTTTCCGAATCGGCCACTTCTTACCGGAGACCGCGGCTCCCAAAGTCTACAGGCCAAGCTGGGTGGAGATTCAACCCTGGCGGCCCTCGGCAAAGGGATCCCAGCACTCCGCGATGCTAAAGTCAGCACCGCCCGTGGCTAGAAGCTCTGCAACCACAGCTCCACGTTGTTAAACCGCAGGCCCAACACTCCGGAGCTTCAACACGTGGATCCCCGGTAAGGCATCGCCCGCTCCACGATGGTAAATTAGTGCTGCGCTGCTGCTGAAGCTTTGGTCGGTCTCCGGCAGGAAAGGCTGCGCCAATCCAGATGGTAGGCCGCAAGGGGGAAGGGGGGGGCGAAGACGCGACTCGGAGAATAGACACATCCTCGACCAGGAAGTGACTGAGAAACAGTTTCCCCCTTACCCTTCCCACCTCCCATAAAAAGACTAAGAAACCTCCAAAAAGACTTTTATACAGACTAGAAATGATAAAAAGATGAAAAAACAGACAGACTGTCGACAGAGGCTGCCATCGTACGGCGCCCCTGGTGGCCGAAAAAACGTACATACAGGTTTGTAGGTTAATTGGCTTCTGTGAACCATAAATGGTCCCGAGTGTGTAGGCTAGAACTTGTGTACGGGGGGGTTGCTGGTCGGCGGGGATGCGATGGGGCAAGGGGCCTGTCAACATAGGAAGAATCCATCGTTGATTACCTCTACTGTAGCTTTGATTTAGTCTCAGTTGATTTCTTCATAAACGTTTATGTCTTTCATCTTTGAATATGCCTGCGTTTTGCCATTAAGACCAGCTACAGAAGCATATCGAGACAAGAGACAGAGAGCTCCTGTTGTGAGCCTTGAAAGTAGTGGTAGCAAGGACCACATTGTTAATGAGCAGAAAACTTGTAAAAACATTTGCTTCCAGCAGGCATTATTGATAATCTGTCGCCATGACGTTTGATATTGTGTATGTCAACTGGAAGGGTGAACTGACTTGAATAGACACAAAAAAGCTGGAGTAACTCAGTGGATCCAAAGTCGGGTCGCAGCTGCACAACACCACAGCTCTCCCTGCTCCGAATAAGGCCAGCTCCGTGATGTCAGATCCGCAGGCTCCGTGACTGGAGCCCTCAGGTTGGTCCTGGACGAAGTCCGCCACCAGCTCCTCGATGTTAGGCCCAACGTACAGGGAAGAGATTAACGGTTTCCCCCACATCCCCCCCCCCCCCCCCCTCCACCCCCCACATATACACACCTAAAAAATAATAAAACTAAGCTCAAAACATGCATTGAACAAGACAAAAAATTAAGAAAAAGACGGAGGACTGTAGTTAATATTTTTAATATTTAATATTAAACTGCCCAGTCATATAAAAAAAAAGTTTGGTAAAGCTAATCCTCCATTAACTTTGGACTTGCATAAATGTTTTTTTATTTATTCTGTGGTTCTTATAATCCCAGATAGAATTTGTAACAGTTGAATCAATTTTTTGGAAGAATTTATTTGGGAGATATATCATTTCAATATTTATTATTTCAGTATATATTCAATATGTATTATTTCAATATTGATTGAAATAAGTATAATAATTGTGGGAGAAAAATCATCTTTATAGCATTAATTCATTTTTATAGCATTAATTCATTTTTATAGCATTAATTCATCTTTATAACATTAATTCATCTTTATAGCATTAATTCTACCAACTAAAGAGATGGGAAGTATTTTCCAATATTGGATATTTCTGTGAAAATTAGTAAGTAAAGGAGGAAAATATGATACTTAACATTTATAATGGTACTTAACACTTAGACACTTAACACTTAACATTCAACTGAGAGTGGTTATGAAATTATAACTCATTGTTATCTGGAACACTGCAGATGAATTTTACTCAATTGGCAAACATGTCCCCATTCAAAAATATCCTTGCTAATTTAGTTTAGCTTAGTTTAACAGAACAGACACAGAAACAGGCCCTTTGGCCCACCAAGTCCACGCCGACCAGCGATACCCGCACATTATCCTACACACACTAGGGACAATTTTTACACTTATAACAAGCCAATTAACCTACAAACCTGTACGTGTTTGGGGTGTGGGAGGAAACCGAAGATCTCGGAATAAACCCACGCAATCACGGGGAGAACGTACAAACTCCATACAGACAGCACCCGTAGTCGGGATCAAACCCGGGTCTCCGGCGCTGCAAGAGCTGTATGGCAGCAACTCTACCGCTGCGCCACCGTGCTGCCCTAATATTACATTCTTTTAATTAGAATTCTAATTACACATTTGTTTGCCCAACGAGTTTGCTATTGATTAAACAACTGTTTAAAATGCATAATGCATTAATCGAGCTTCTTTGTGATTAAAAATATCTCCCCATCTATTCAAAATTTACATTTTTTATTTAATAAGCATTCATTCTTTTTCACAATCGACAATCTGCTTCTTTCATTTCTGTTTATTTTAATAGCCAAATAAATTAATTGGTAGTGTTGAAAATGTAAAGAATAGAATTAATGTGTAGATTGCCAATCACATTAGCTTTCTGGATGTTTTTGAAGCATATAATTTTGGTAAAAGTGTGCAATTATATTCATACTCATAGGTCAACTATTGAAGGTTTTAAACTAAAGTCCAAAGCAGTAAGCACAAGCATAGCCATTTCCTTGCAGACTTCCCTAGTAATTGGTCACCATTACCAGCAGATTCATCTTGTTGGCCAGAATACAATTCAGGCAAAATGCTCCCTGCATGTTAATAGCTTTATGTTCACAAATCAATTCCTCCTTTCTCCATTTCATTTTAAATCAGAAATGAAGATTCACCATTGACTCCATCAACAAATGGAAATATATGGAACCCAGTCAAATTAAATGTGTTCACTTTCACTGGAAAGCTTTAGTTTAGTTTAGCTTAGTTTAGTTTAGAGATACAGTGTGGAAACAGGCCCTTCGGCCCACCGAATCCATGCAGACCAGCAATCCACTACAGTTTTTAACAAGCCAATTAGCCAACAAACCCGTACATCCTTGGAGTGTGGGAGAAAACCGGACTGCACAGAGAAACCCCACGCAGGTCACGGGCAGATCATGTAAACCCCACGCAGGTCACGGGCAGATCATGTAAACTCCATGCAGACAATACCCGTAGTCAGGATGGAACCTGACTCTCTGGTGCTGTAAGGCGGCAACTCTACTGCCGTGCCACCGAGCCACAAGCCAAATGAAAATTGAATGAGTAGTGCATGCAGTAGCCTGCAATATTTACCTCCATGATACAATATCAGCAACTTTGTTTTGTGTCGGATTCACATGGGCGAGAGGAAGACTCTGTCCTTCAAAACCCTGCAACTAAAATAACAATCAGCCGTGGACTGTACTGCATTGGCTGTTCCTAATACAGTCTTGTCTGCATTGGAGAAACTAAGCAGATTGCATTTAGATTACAATATCTCCACCTTTCTGTTGTTGTTGCATTCACTATTGAATTCATTGTGTATTTTTTATATTTGTTGTTTACTCTATGTGCTTCAAACAAACTAGGGATTTCATCGGGGTATCTGATAATGAACCTATCTAAATCTGAAGATAGACACAAAATGCTGGAGTAACCAGATGCTGGGACAGGCAGCATCTCTGGATTATTCTGGGTTAAATCGTGGTCGGTCGTAGAGTCGGAAAGCAGGAGGAATCACAGAGGGGAGCAGCGAGAGGATGTTGCAGAACTATCTTCAGAGAGAGGAGGAGAACCTCTTCAATGTAGACAAACCTTGAGGAGATTTTGCAGTGGAGCAGCCAAAATGTTGCAGGAAAGAACTGCAGATGCTGGTTTAAAGTGAAGATAGACACAAATTACTGGGATTAACTCATCGGGACAGGCAGCATCTGAATCTGAAGTTGCAGCCTTCCAACCTGAGATTGAATAACTTCAAGTAACGCACTGTCTCTATCTGTATCAGGTCAAGTTGTTTCTGCTGTAAGCCATCCATCCATTATATTCGATCAGTTTCCTTCTTTTCAGGAGCGCAGCCTAACCTGCTGCGATGTCCTGCATGCCTTCGATTCGCAACATATTACACCTCTCACCCCAGTCATTCCCTCTTCTCCACTCTCCAATCAGGCAAGTGTGAAAACGGAGACCTGCAGATTCAGGAACAGTTTCTTCCCAGTTGTTATCAGGCAACTGAACCATCCTACCAACAGAGTGAAGAAAGGTCTTGACTCAAAACTTCACCCATTCCTTCTCTCCAGAGATGCTGCCTCACCCACTGAGACCAGATTTTTGTGTCTATCATCCTACCAACAATTACACAGATTGAGAGCTACTATGTACCTATTTGGAGACTCTTAGACTATCATATTTTACTGGACTTTACCTTGCACTAAATGTTATTCACAGCATCCTGTATCTGTACACTGTGGGTGGCTCTATTGTAATCATGTATAATCTTTCTGCTGATTGGATATCACGCAACAAAAAGTTGTTCACTGTACCTCGGTGATAATAAACTAAACTTTAAAAAAATCTTTAATTCTGAGGCTGTGACCTCTAGTCCTCGACTCTCCCACTAGTGGAAACATCCTCTCCACATCCACTCTATCCAGGCCTTTCACTATTCTGTATGGTTCAATGAGGTCCCCCCTCATTCTTCCAAACTCTGACTTTAATGAAAAAGGAGTGATGCTGGAGTAGACTTGAAACTTGAAATTAAAAAGATAACAGTTTGAAAGAGTGAGAAGGGCACATGAAACAAGATTAATCTGTGATCGCCATTTTATTATGAATCTGTGCAAAGTCTGTGAACCATCACTTAAGTAAGGCCCTCTGCCACCTACTGTAGTTGGCATCTTGACAAACTATGTTTTAACTTGCCTGCTGCAGCAAACCCTGAGCATGCCGAGAGAAAGAAACATAAAGAAAGCGAATGGTATGTTAGCTTTCATTGCAAAAGGATTTGAGTATAGGAGCAGAGAGGTTCTACTGCAGTTGTACAGGGTCTTGGTGAGACCACACCTGGAGTATTGCGTACAGTTTTGGTCTCCAAATCTGAGGAAGGACATTATTGCCATAGAGGGAGTGCAGAGACGGTTCACCAGACTGATTCCTGGGATGTCAGGACTGTCTTATGAAGAAAGACTGGATAGACTTGGTTTATACTCTCTAGAATTTAGAAGATTGAGATGGGATCTTATAGAAACTTACAAAAATTCTTAAGGGGTTGGACAGGCTAGATGCAGGAAGATTGTTTCCCGATGTTAGGGAAAGTCCAGGACAAGGGGGGTCACAGCTTAAGGATAAAGGGGAAATCCTTTAAAACCGAGATGAGAAGAACTTTTTTCACACAGAGAGTGGTGAATCTCTGGAACTCTCTGCCACAGAGGGTAGTTGAGGCCAGTTCATTGGCTATATTTAAGAGGGAGTTAGATGTGGCCCTTGTGGCTAAGGGGATCAGGGGGGTATGGGAGAGAAGGCAGGTACGGGATACTGAGGTGGATGATCAGCCATGATCATATTGAATGGCAGTGCAGGCTCGAAGGGCCGAATGGCCTACTCCTGCACCTAATTTCTATGTTTCTATGTTTCTATAATGCTAATCTATGTTTAACTATTGTAGAAGCAAGGAACATGCAGATGCTAGTTTAGAATAAAAACACAAAGTGATGGAGGAACGGATCTTGCAGTATCCCTGGAGAACATGGATAAGTGATGTTTTGGATTGAGACACCAGACTGAAAGGTCTGAGGACATTATTCAGATGCTTTGGTTCAAGACTCTTCTTCCGAAGGGTCACCTATCCATGTTCTCCAGGCATCCTGTCTGACCTTCTGAGTTCTCCTTTGTGTCTTTATTTCCACGTTTAGTTATTCTTCGATGAAACACCAAATGGCTTAGATAAGCACAAAATGCTGGAGTAACTCAGTGGAACAGGCAGCATCTCAGGATAGAAATTGTGGTGACGTTTCAGGTCGAGTTTGTTCCTAACCAAATAGCTTGCATTAGCTCAGTTTAAAGATACAGCGCGGAAACAGGCCCTTCGGCCCACCAAGTCCACGCCAACCAACATTAACACTATCCTACACACTATGGACAATTTACAATTATACCAAGCCAATTAGCCTACAAACCTGTACATCTTTGGAGTGTGGGAGGAAACCGGAGCTCCCTGAGAGTACCCATGCGGTCATGGGGAGAACATACAAACTCCGTATAGACGGTGCCCATAGTCAGGATCGAACATAGGTCTCTGGCACTATGAGTAGGTATGTTACAAAACCTACCTGAATCGTCATTGGGAATCTGCCCACAGCCAGGTCCGCGATTTTGGCGCTGTTTAGAGGGGGCGGGTTTAAAACGCGATTTTTACTAGGCTGTACTAATCGCAGATGTTCAGCCTAGTAAATCATTAACGAAAAATCGCTGCAAGACCCGGTCGCAAAAAGTATTATTAGTTTTATAGGCCTCGATAATATAGTTATAATAATTTTAAAATTACTGTCTCATTCCGCAACCTCTCGCAGCCCCAGGGTTTTATAAAGCAAACAATTAAAGGTATGTACCTTATTTTTACATTAAATGGGGCATATATATAACCCTATATATCACGTTATCTATAGCGAGTAGTTCATTTTGGGCTTTTTATATCCCGCAGTATTTTTCTCGGCATTTGAGGGCACTAATCCAGCGCGATGTCAACGTTCTAAACCAGCGCGTTCACAGAAACCCACTAGAAAGCCGATTTAAATGGGCATTTATTTACAACAATTGAACACTAAATTCCTTCCATTTGGCCTATAAATTAATGTAAATTAGATATAAAAATCATGGTTATATTGTGAATTATTTGTGAATAATCTTTGGACACTTAGGCTATTTAAAAATGTTAATCTTTCCTTAAGAAATGGGCTTTTGACTATCCAAGATCACAGCTTTTTTGTAATGTCCATTGAAAATCAATAGGGACCAAGATGCTAATTTCCGAGTATGAAAATGGCCATAACTTTTTCAATACTTGAGATATGAAAGTGAATTTGGTGTCAAATTAAACTTATTGTTATGCTTCATCTGATGGGATAAATTGCAGACTTGATTTTTAAAATCTCAAAATTTTGTAACATTGCTACTATGAGGCAGTAACTCTACTGCTGCACCATTTTTTATTTATTTTTTATTTTTAACATATGATGTGAGCAAATAGTTAGTTGAAAAACAGTTCGAAGACCAGCCATTAGTGTTAGTCAAAGACAGAGTGTGTCACTACTTATCTCGCAAGCCTTTCACAGGCAAAATTCGTGAACATGATGGAATATTTTCCATTTGCATGGACGGGTGAAGCTTTAAGAACTTTCAAGACTCTCAACAGCACACAGGACATGCCACATCATCCACCGCCTTAATCAGTCATTCCCTCCAACATTGGCACTCAATGGCTGCAGTATACACCATCTGCACAAGTTGCCTGTCAGAACAACTATGGCAGCACCACGGAAACCCCCAAGCTCTACTGCCAAGAGAACCAGGGGCAGCAGATGCAGAACCGCTTCAAGTTTGCATCTCATCCAGACTGGTATTCATCATTCTTTCTTTAGAGATACAGCATGGTACAGACCTTTCCGCACACACCAATTCAATGCCGGCCATCGATTACCCATTCACAATCGTTCTAGTCCCACTTTTTCATCCACTATCTTCACACTAGGGGCAATTTACAGAGACCTGGCAACTGCACGACAAACCTGCACGTCTTTGGGTTGTGGGAGGAAATCCAAGCACCCGGAGAAATCCCATGTGGCATCCAAGGTCAGGATTGAACAAGGGTTGCCAGCGCCGTGAGGCAGCAACCCTACTGCATATCAGTTATTGGTGGATTTATCTTGCTCTTGCAGTAATCTCAACTGCCGGCCTGCGGCCTACACAATCTTGAAGCCGCGGTCTCCGGTGAGGAAAGACCGATCCTGGACTGGACTCTGGACTCTGGTCTTGTCCACGGGGGGGTGGGGGGGGAATGGAGGAGGACGGCCAACATTTTTTGTGCCTTCCACCACAGTGATGAATGCTGTGGTGGATGTTTATGTTACATGTTGTGTCCTGTTTATGCATTTTATTATTTTGTTAACCCATCTTTATGCTTTGTATGGAACTGATTTTTAAATTATGTAAAGCACTTTGGGGTCAATGAAAATTGACTATAAATGTGCTATATAAATAAACTTATTATTATTATTATTATTATAATTGTCAACTGATTTCTTCTGGAGGTGCTTCAAGTTGCCACATCTACAGGGAGTAGTGTGAATTTTTGCTGTGCTGTGAGTTTTGCATTATTAATTTGGTGCCACACACAGTGTCTTGGTGGACACTACCCTTGTAGAACAACAAGAGGTGAAGTAGACGTAGAAACAAAGAACTGCAGATACTGGTTTACACCAACGATAGACACAGAGTGCTGGAGTAACTCAGCAGGTCAGGCAGCATCTCTGGAGGAAAAACATGGGTGATGTTTCGGGTCGGGACCCTTCTTGAAAAATCCCGACCTGAAATGTCCCTTATCTATGCTCTCCATCCAAGTAGCCTGACTCATTGGGTTACTCCAGCAACTTGTGGCTGGCAAGAGATGAATATAGAGTGCCCAGGCAGCATTGGAGGACCAGGGATCTCAGTACCTGGTCATCTACAAACCTACTAATCATGCCTTGTACATTCTTATCTAAATCGTTGAGATAAACCGCCAACAGCAATGGGTCCACCGCCAATGCCTGATGTACACCGCTAGTCACGGCCCTCCAGTTCAAGCAACTTCCCAGGTTAATTCCCAGATGGTGGGACTGTCATATGTTGAAAGAATGGAGAGAGTGGGCTTGTATACACTGGAATTTAGAAGGATGAGAGGGGATCTAATTGAAACAGATAAGATTATTAAGGGATTGGACACGATAGAGGCAGGAAACATGTTCCCGATGTTGGGGGTGTCCAGAACCAGGGGCCACAGTTTAAAATATGGGGGGATGGCCATTTGGAACGGAGATGAGGAAAATCTTTTTCTCCCGGAGAGTTGTGGATCTGTGGAATTCTCTGCCTCAGAAGGCCAATTCTCTGGGTGCTTTCAAGAGAGAGTTAGATAGAGCTCTTAAAGATAGCAGTCATGGGATATGGGGAGAAGGCAGGAATGGGGTACTGATTGTGGATGATCAGCCATGATCATAGTGAATGGCGGTGCTGGCTCGAAGGGCCGAATGGCCTAGTCCTGCACTGCCACTTACTGGTTCCTTCCGTGAAGTCAATTCTATATCCAGTTAGCTAACTCTCACTCAATCCCATGCAATCTAACTTTCCACCAAATTTGCAGCCTAATTTTAATTTAATGAAACACTTTACTTGCTGTGTAGTTTATAAGGAACAGAACTGGATGTTTTATCACTCTGTTGACAACAGCACCTCCAATTATAATGAGTGATTTTTATCTCCCTGATGACTGATTCTCTTTTAAATGGAAATTAAAACTATTTAGTTCCACTACTTAATGTAATGCTAATGATTCCCAAAGCCCCTTTCACATTATTTAGTTGCTTAGCGTTCAGGAGCAAGTCATAAAGATAGTATTTTAATTAGATAGAATATCTAATATTATTTGATCCTATCAAATATTCACTTCCTTTAAAGTTAGAGAATATTTGAATTTGAATTGGACATTTAATGTCCTGCTTCATCTGTTCCACAGCACGAAAAGAAAGTATAATTGTACGCTATCAAATATTATTGATTAATGGGGCAACACGGTGATGCAGTGGTAGAGTTGCTGCCTTACAGCACTTGCAGCGCTGGAGACCTGGGTTCGATCCCAACTACGGGTGCTGTCTGTATGGAGTTTGTATGTTCTCCCCATGACCTTGTGGGTTTTCTCCGAGAACTTCGGTTTCCTCCCACACTCCAAAGACGTACAGGTATGTAAGTTAATTGGCTTGGTATAAGTGTAGATTGTCCCTAATGTGTATAGGATAGTGTTAGTGTGCGGGGATCGCTGGTCGGTGCAGACTCGGTGTGCGGAAGGGCCTGTTTCCGCACTGTATCTCTGAACTGAACTAAACTAAACTAATCTGCTCAATGCTCACAGTGGCGTAGTTAGTAGAGCAGATGCCTTACAGCGCCAGAGACACAAGTTCGATCCTTATCTCAGGTGCTCTCTGTGTGGGGTTTACTCTCCCTATGACCGTGTGGTTTTCCTCCAGGTGCTCCAGATTCCTCCCACGTCACAAAGATCGAAGAGAGGAGGAGTTAGTTGGAGCTTACTTAAAATTAGAGAATTCAATATTCATACCATTGGGTTGTAAACTAAATATAGGCTGTGGGCCGAGGAACTTTTTTGTGCAGTTTAGTCACCCAACTCACGGAACTACATGAAATGTTCACATATTGTGTAAAAATATTATATAAATCATCCCTGAAACTCGTCAAGAACAAAACTTGCACATTTTTATTAAATTAGAGAAAAAACTGAAAATCTTCGGGTATTTTTAGTCCAATCAAAGCACGTTTAACATTGAGTCGGACGCCAGTTGGCCAATCACGCACTTTGTTTCAGGCTAGCTAGGCAGGGAGCACACAACATGGCTGATAGTGCTTCTACTGATGCCTGTTTTACTGGAGATTCCGATGAAGATTCTTTGTTGAACTGTGGAATACATGTCGTGGAAACTTGCAGCAGGGTAATTGAATTTAGTGAGAAAAGCAATTAAGAAGTCGGAAGAATATGCAGCTAAGTGGATAGAAGTGGAACAAAGCCTTGAAAGCAAAGTCCCTGCTGAGGTGCTGCAGCAAAAAAGGACAGTGAAACATTGTGAATCAACTGGAACTGAAAGATAAGATCTAAAGTCTGAATTTATGAAAATTAATCTGTATGGACTTTAATTAATTTAATGGCACCTTTTTATAATGTGAAAAAATGAGATTTGGAGGCTGTACATGCACTCATACATTCATTCATTCATTCGCGCACTCATACATTCATTCATTCGCTCGCTCATTCATTCATTCACCCATTCACTCATTCAATCATTCATCACTCATTCATTCATTCATTCATTCATGATGTTGAGGGCCTAAACAATGTGTATCCATAACAAAGTAAATTAAACATTTTCACTAATGCCAGCTTGTTGAAGTCTAATAAGTTTTCTTTAACATCTATTCTCAGAGCTGCCTGCGATAACTTACCTGGAAAAATTGCTCCGACCTCGGGGCCTATGTACTTAACATAGTGAAAACCGCGTGCTCAATTAAGAAGCGGCCGATTCGTCAACGCAGAGTGTTTGGGTTATCTCCACGGGGGGGGAAGGCTGTACATAGCGCCGTCTGTAGCGGCAACCACAGGAGAAAAACGGAGGAATATTCACTGCATTTTATAGGCTTCCATTGAAGTGACAAATGGTCAGAAATGGCTGATATTTATGGAGAATGAATTGGTGTATGTGAACTTGAACTTGAACTAATTTATCTATGGTAGTAACAGTGTTATTCTCATTAACATTAAGAAGAGGTTGAAATGTTATGAATTGAAGTCCATGAGATGTTGTTTTTTATAGCCTCTGCCTGACTCTCCACTTGAACTTGAACTAACATGAATGGACTTATCAAAACTTATCGAAATACTTGGAATCTGATGAAGAATATTCAGATGAAGATCAGATGTAATGTAAACAAATAAATTGGGGAAATAAATGATTATATAAAGTTTTATTTTAATGTCGATCGTTTCACTGTTTATTTGGTCAAATTATTTAGACAATGAGTGAATTACCTGTGATAATGGCGTGCTGGTGAATGACAGTGCGACAGTCCACCCATCCATCCACACATACATCCATACACACATCCACACGTCCATCCGTACGCACACTTCTATGCATGCACACACACACACATACATGCACACATATATCCGCACACACACACATCCACACATTTACAATATATATTAATGATTTGGACAAGGGAATTGAATGCAACATCTCCAAGTTTGCGGATGACACAAAGCTGGGGGGCTGTGTTAGCTTTGAGGAGGATGCTAGGAGGCTGCAAGGTGACTTGGACATCTCTAACATAAATATAGGCTCATTGTAGCTTAAAATGAATACTCATCGAGTAAACATCAGAGCATTCGATTCTTGGTCAGGATGTGACATTAACATCAGAAATAAGACAGGTCTCTTACAGGTCTGTCACCCAGCCTGGCCACTCAATGGCGCTTACTTTCCCAATCTCATTTTCTAATTAGTATAATTAATTAATGACGAGTTATGTTCAATGACGAGTTACGACTTCCTTCTCAATTATATTTCATCTAAATCTGTGGAAAATCTCATGTAATTCCGTGACGTGGGTCATGAAAAAACGATTTCTAGACACATTTTTGTTGCTCAGCCCACAGCCTAATATGAGCTGCTGTTCCTCCAGCTTGTGAGTGGCTTCATTCTGGCAATGGTGGAGGCTCAGGGGTGAGCCGGTCTGTGTGGGAATGGGGAGAGGAATTAAAATGGTTAGCAACCGGGAGATCCAGTGGACCTTGGCAGACTGAGTGTACATTTCCAGTTAGACAAAAACGCTGGAGAAACTCAGTGGGTGAGGCAACATCTATGGAGCGAAGGAAATAGGCAACGTTTCGGGGTCGAACCGCTTCTTCAGACTTCGATTTTCCAGCATCTGCAGTTCCTTCTTAAACATTGTACATTTCCAGTTGGTGGTCTTTCTTCAGGACTTAAAATACCTCCAAAAAACCCAGTGAGGACATTGGCTTTTTAAACGTTTTATTTTTGTCTCCCTCTCTCTTACACTTTGTTATATTTTCAAATTTCCAATGAGATTATGGAATTAAAATAAATCCATCACTTTTGAAGTAGTTCACATGGAGCATAGCTCTGTTTCACTGCTCTGTTGACACCAATGCTTCCTGTCATTGTGAGTAATCTTTACCTACTTAATGGGGTGGTTCAATTGCCAATTAGAAGTCTTTAGTTACAATGCCTATAATTACCGGCACTTTACACATGGTTTAGTTGGTTAGAGATCAGGAGTAAGTCAGAAGGGATAATATTTCGACCAGATACTATTTGACAGATTTTCAATTCGGACAGCAGTTTTATCATCCTGAAACATTAACTGTTTCTTCCTCCCTCAGCAGTTTTTAGATTAGTTTAGTATCACATGCACCAATTGGTACAGTGAGATTTGAGATAGCATACAGCCATACGAATAAAAAGAGCAATTAGAGGTACAGTAGGGAAGCGCGGTTGTAGGGGGTGGGGCTTAGGGGCAGCGGCATGCAGCGTCACATGCACTAACCACCCCCGCACAAACACTAACTACCCCCCTTGATATTATATTTATATTATTAATATTATTAATTTGCTCCTTTTACCCCATAACCGCCCTATCCACTGATGCATAGCCCCCATAGCCCCCCCTCGAGGTGCGTCTAGAGAGGGAGGGGGGGGTTACAGAGGGAGGGCAGTGAGAGAATGGGGGGGGCACAAAGAGAGAGGGGCAGAGACAGAAGGCAAGGCAGAGGGAGAGGGGGGTGGAGGGGAGGAGGCGAGAGAAAGATGGGAGGAGAGGAGAGAGAGGGGGGGGGGAGAGAGAGAGAGGGGGAGAGAGGGGGGGGGGGGGGGGGGAAGAGAGAGGGAGAGGGAGGGAGGGAGGGAAACAAAGAGGGAGGGGGGGAGAGAGAGAGGGGGGAGAGAGACAGAGGAGTGGGTCGGGGCGGCAGGTGGTGGGGGGCCCGAGCAAGCCTGCAGCGATCCAAGGACCAAAGATCCTATAGCGAGCTATAGGCCCTTTGCTGAGGACTGCCAAAAGCTTCTGCCAGCGTTACAGAGGATCGGGCCGCCGACACGGACATGGAGAGGTCGTTCCCTGTTACGGGTAGAGAGGAGAGGGGAGAGAGGGAGGGAGGGAGGAGGTGAGTAGGGGGGGGGAGCCGGGCGAATGAGTGGGCTGCAAACAGCGGAGAGAGACAGAACCGGCTTGACTCTCTGGAAACCGGCAGCTGAGTGAGCAGGCGGGCGGGGGACGGGAGGGGCGTGGCTTCAGCTGCGCCGACAGCGAGCAGAAGCTTCTTCAGGGCGCATGAGCGATCTGCAGAACAAAGATCCTATAGCGGAGCAGAGCTGTAGGGTCTTTGCTGCAGAACTTTCTCGACCTTTCTGCGCCTTTTGCAGAACGCGGGGGTGGGTGGGCTAACTTTCCTCATGGAAAACTGCGCATGCGCGTTGACAGCAGCTGCATTCATCCAGAGCGGCGAGGGGGCGGGGCCACGAGGAAAGGCATTGTGAGGTCAGCAGCTGGGCAACCTTAATATTTTAAAAAGTCAGTTTGGTTATAAATCTTAGTAAATATCTTGGGAAATAATTGACCAAATTTATAGAGGATTGGATTTTTGAAACCATAAGGAAAATTTCTACCAGAAGATGTAAACATTTCACTGTTATTGTAAAGTCAGCAGCTGGGCAGAGGTCAGATTAAAAATAAAGGTCAGATTGGTCAACAATGTTAATAAACAAGTCAGGAAAATAATGTACCAAATGTACAGAGGAGTGGATTTCTAAAATCACAAGGAAAATCTCTATTGAAATATGTTCACTTAATCCTATTGAGTAGAAACAAGGAACTGCAGATGCTGGTTTACACAACATGATACAAAGTGCTGCAATAACTCAATGGGTCAGGCAACATCTCTGGAGAAAAATAATAGGTGACATTTCAGGTCGGAAACTTTCTTCAGATTGAAAGTAATCGTGCAGGGGTGGAGGAATAAACTGGAGACAAGAACATGGATACGGGACCGTTTCAGATCGGGACCCGAAAATCTGAAGAAGGGTCCCGATCATTAAAGTCACTGATCCATAGATAGACACAAAATGCTGGAGAAACTGAGCGGGTCAGGCAGCATTTCTAGAGAAAAGGAATAAGTGACATTTCGGTCCAGCATTTTGTGTCTAACTTCGGTGTAAACCAGCATCTGCAGTTCCTACCTACACAATCACTTATCCAAGTTCTCCAGAGATGCTGCCTGACCCATTGAAATGCTCCAGCACTTTGTGCAAGTTTGTAGGTTAATTAGCCTCTATAAATTGCCCCTAATGTGGAGGGAGATGTTAGGTAAGATGGATGAGAAAGTGGGGTAACATAGAATTAGTTTGAAACATCGAAAAGTTAGAAAATAGGTGCAGGAGATAATAATAATAATAATAATATTTATTTATATAGCACTTTTCAACAAAACCAGTATTTGAACCAAAGTGCTTTACAGAGATTGATTAAATTAATTGAACAGATCAATGCAATAAATCCATACAAATCAAAAAAAGAGAAAAAGAAAAAAGACACAGAAACAGTACACTATAGAAATCAACATGAAACGTCCCCCCACAGCAGAATTCACTGTGAGGGAAGGCACCAAAAATATCCAGTTCTCCCCCTCATAGTCCACCCGAGGTCGGGGCCTATATCTGGCCTCCTCAGCCAGCCCGGTGTCTTCAGGCCCTCTTGCCGTGAAGCTGGATCATCGGCGTCGGTGAACATCCATCAGCGGCCAGGACTGAAGCGGCCGCTTCCCCCCCGAAGACTGCAACGACCAAAGTTCACAGGCCGCGCCGGCCGAACCCCCGACACTGGCGATCTCGGATCCCAGGCTCCGCGGTGCCGTCAACGGTCACAGTGCCCCGGAGATTACCGCAAGGCGACCCGGTAAGGCATCGCCCGCCCCTTGTAGGTGTCCCATCATCTACACCGCCGTCGAAGCTGCAGTCCCCGCAGGAAACGCCGCTCAGCGCTGCTGCTCCAGTTCGACTAGGCCGCACAGAGAGGACGAAGATGCGGTTCGGAGAAAAACCGCATCTCCGACCAGGTAGGACTGGGGTTAAAAATAATTTCCCCCTTCCCCTCCCCCACCCACCACATAAAAGATGACCTCCAATAAACACCTGATATGAACAGGACTAAAAATAAAAATAAATAAGGGTGAAAGGACGGACAGCAGGAGGAGCGGCCATACACAACGGCGCATCACCCCCGCTGTCCGCCATCAGAATCAGCACCCTGTTCCTGCTTTCTCCCCATATCCCTTGATTCCGTTAGCCTTAAGAGCTAAATCTAACTCTCTTGTTTGAGCGGGCTATCAATAGATGGCGTGGTCTCAGTAGGCCAAAGGGCAGGTTTCCATGTTGTATCATTGAACAAAACAACTCCAGCTAAGCTAATCTTCATTGTTATCTGTTATGTGTAGCCTGGGCAAAACCCCAGTTCATGTCCTTTCCACCAGCATCAGCTTCAGGAGTTAAAAAGGTATGCATCATTCATCTTTGATTCTATCTTTCAAGATCAGAAACAATTTTCGGCACCAGATGTTGAGGGGCGGAGTGGCATCTCCT